>NW_017307000.1:829173-847948 GCF_000935625.1 Nanorana parkeri
TTTTTTTTTTTTTTTTTTTAGGGGAAGATAATTCTCCATTGTATGTTGCGGTTTTATGATTCTGGTGATAAGTTCTAGAAAACAAACATGCTGATCACAGCTCATTCTATATTGGCATGGTTTGTTTTGGTGTGGAAGTCTAATGTTACTGTTTGACAAGGATCACATTCTAGGCATGTGAAGTATGCACAAGGCAGTGAGGGAGGACAGGTTAAGGCGTGATGTGTGACACTGTACTGGATCATTTGTCACATGCTTAAATTCCAGCCACTTCCATAGGAGAATGGATGATCTTTTTACCATCTATGGCAATTACAGATTCCTGTAGTTTATTATCATACTTACTCCCTGTTGGTAATTTTCATGTAGTAAGTTAAAGAACATTTCAACTTGTTAAGTTGAAAAAATGAAAGAAGCAGCAAATAGAAGCTCAGTGATAGCAGCTCATAGGAGATGTAACTGATCATAGTATCATTAAAGTAGCAATAAACTTTCACACCTTTTTTTCATATCAAACAAATATACAGAACATTTGCGTAAATTTTTGCCCAAGTGCTTATAGTAGTCATGTTTTCAAGCAGCTAGCTCCAATTCTCTCTGCTGCACTTCCACTTCCTGTTGGAGTACAAGATCACAAGGGAGAGCATAGTCTCCAGCAGATGTCCTTTGACCAGCTTGAAGAAGGGAATGGCTTGCCTTGCCATACCTGTGTGTTTGTGGAGACACACGCAGCTTAGTAAAACACACACAAGGGTGGTTCCAAAGAACCCTGCAAGGGAAATAATCTATCCTCAATCTAAAACAGGATATCAGGGACAGTGCTCAGGGGACCAGAGGATTCTGCAGGAAACTAAACCATTTAAACATCAAGAAGCAACATCCATTGTAAGCAATTTAATCAGCATTTAAAACCCTTTTGACTCTGGGGTCTTTTCCATAGGTGCAGAGATTTTCACATACTCATACTTCTCTGAAGGATTTATTTGGCCAAAAATGCTTGCAAAGTGCTTGCAGAGGGAAACTGGGCAATGGCCCATGACCCCTTCTGTCAAGAAAGGCCTTCATGTAGTATTGGTTTGGGACATGGCCCCTAGATCCCTTTGTCCTACTTGACCTGTAAATCAGTGTATGCATGACAATTTATAAATGGGAGCATATCTTGAGATCTGGAAGTCAGAGCAACAGTGTTTAATACGAAAGGAAACAGATGAGGACTTGACACCTGTGTGTACACAGAATAATGGCAAGTTTTCAAACAAATGACACTTCAGGAACCTTTTTGTTGGATGATTTACACAGCCAGGTAGGCAACCTCAGTTTTTTTTCCCTATTAATGTTAAGAAATGCATATTAGACACCTCTCTGCCTCCCCAGTCAGTAAATGCAAAGTAAAAGGAGAATCGGTAGACTGCCAGTGTCATCACATTCTACTCTCTCCTTTCAGCATGTTCCTCGTCAGCATATGCACATGCAACGGAGTCTGATTGGCTCACAGTACTGACCCCTCTTCACCATGTTTGATTCTACCATACAGGTCATTACAAGACACACAGAACGCCCTGTACTGTATGTACATGCCCTGCATGGTTCACATAGGCGTATGAACAACACTAGTGTGAGCCATAGCCGGCAGTAGTACGCCGATAGCTGTACATTCTGGCTTGTTTGAAAGTATGATTTTTATGCTTAAGAGCAGCAATCCAGATGTGGGGGATGGCCATCGTTAGAGATAACAAGTGTTAAAGCCTCTCTGCCTAGAGTTCTGCTTTAAGCTTTAAATAAAAGATATAATATATATATATATATCACACACACACACACACACCACAACACTTAAAGGGTATTGTGTGTCTTCAAATGTAGCCTGCTCTGTTTGGTTAAAAAAAAACATAAGAGCGGCTAATATAAAGCATATAATATGTATTTGCTGCATCCTGTTGAACAAGGAATGTTTCTTTAGAAAAGAAAAGGGTGCCGGCACTTCCCTTTCCAGCCATGCCACTGCATCTACTGCTATTCATCTGCAGTTATTGACTGTCGGCATGCCTGGTCAGCACACCATTTGTCAAAGCCGACATTCTTCCAGGTCACTCACATAAAATATGTGCAGAGCAGACACGCAGAAAATGAAAGCACTTTACCTGTCAATGCTTTAGCTTGGTATACTTTTTTCATGTAGCAGAGTTTTTGAATTTATGTATTTTTATTTGACGTGTACACAAACTTTCTTGTTTAACAAACACCATGCAATTCTAAAAATGTACTGAACCAATTAATAAATAAAGGAACCATGCCGTTTTCTTCACGCATATTTACTAAATTATATTAAAAGAGTTTCAAGTCATTTAAAGCGGTTGGCAGGAGAGCCTAGAGCGGCGACAGCTCTAGGCACACCTGCCAACAGCTTTAAATTACTTGAAATGCTTAATATAATTATGTAAACATGCGTGAAGAAAACAGCATGGTTCCTTTATTTTTTTTAACTGGTCGATATTCGAAGTCACCACGACAGATGGTTGGTTGATTAAAAGTCCCACCTTTTTTAAAAGTTTTGCATAGAGTGGGAAATGAATACAACAATTCAAGTTTTTACTGTTATCTTGGGTTCTTTAGAGATATTTCCTCCCACTTTTTTACCTGGGGGCAAAGGTTTCACCATACAGGAAGTGAAGGTAAATCTCCAATAGCAACACTGACAGAAATAAAAACACGTTTTTTTAGTAGAGGAGGGAAAAGTAAAAAATACCCATCAAATTTTTATATCAACTCATGCCTGTTCCCATTTCCTGCTTGATAAAACGGTTGTCCCTGGGACAGAAAGTAGGGGAGAATCAATATAATGTAGCCCCAGATAGCAGTCTCTGCAAAAGCCACCCTGCCCACTCTTTTAGTCACCTTACATGCATTCCCCTGCCACTCCTTCCTCCATTGTAGTCGGTGCTGAAATCAGCAGTTTTGACAACCCTCAGTCATATGAAAGTGCTCTGGCCTAACGATTAACTGTTGGGCCACTCACCTTGCCCATGCAGGGCAAAGTGACGATGTCTCTGCAAAAGCCAACCCTCAGTTATATGAAAGTGCTCTGGACTAATAATTGGCTGCTAGGCCCAAGCACTGTTAAAAGGGAAGTGGATGCTCCCACATACACAGAAGTGCTGGGTGATGCTGCCAACCGCGATGGAGGAAGGTGGGGGAAGGGGGCTCTGTAAACAAGGCCTTACCATAGATACTCATATGCCTGAACCTATGTCTGTCCTTATTCTAACAACTCACCTATTGCCACACTCCTAAACACAAACAAGAGCTCATTATCACAAAAGTAGCATCAAAAAAGACAAAAAAAGTATAAAAGTGAGTCATCTATAGAAAAACTAAATGGTCCCTATATCAACCAAATTCTTTCATTTTCTAATCTGGAATAGGGAAAGACTAACTGACTGACTTCTAAAAACTGGAGTAAAGAACACAGGAATTGTTTCCCATGCCACTCAGTCCAAATCCACGTGTTCATTTTCTAAGTGAAGCCATACAGACCAAAGCGCCGCCTTGATAGTTTATTTTAATTTTATTTTTTTCCTCGAGGAAAAAAGATCAAGTAAAGCATACATGAGGTTATTTCCATATTTACTTTTTATCACTGCTGTTAAAATCTTATTAGTCACCGACGTAACCAGTAATTTGTGGCAGGATATACCATTGCACTATATCATTACTTACCTCAAAATGATTAACGTGTGCTTCAGAGGTCATCTATTCCCACGGTTCAGTGACACACAGATTCTTAGACTGTGCTCACATGTAAGAAATGCAAAGTTAGACTATAACTGCACTTCAATGTTTTAGCTGCACATCTACCAAAGCAGGATAACCATTTAAAATAAAACACCACTTTCATAAAAAAAAATAGCAAACAATTACCACACAAACTATTTTGTAATTTATTATTATTAAAAAGGACCTTCCCATTTTAATTCAAAGCCGCTGTAGTGTTCTAAACATAATGTGGCAACTTAGAGGCATTCTGAATTGGTGTATGGGATGCCTCCATAAATGTAATTTCCTGCTTATGCGATTGGCACACTGATTGGCTGCACAAATATATACATAAAAGTACTCTAAGGGTAAATTACTTCTAAAGGGATACAGACACGGCAACTTTCCTCAGTAAGGGCTTGTTCACACCAGCAGCCGTGCTCAACCGCATGGCTGGTGGTGTGCTTGTGCCAGTACAGCGCCAATGTGCTTGATCAAGCCCAATGGCACAGTTTCTTTTTTTGTTGGAACTTTATTGAAATGTCATGACATTTCATTAAGTTCTATGGTTCACCCATGTGTGATGTGGTTGTACTGCGTCTCACTGCGGTGTGCTTAAAGTATCACATGCAGTACTTTTTTTTTTTTTTAAGTGCACACCAGCAGAACACAGTAGTGTGAACTGTCACCATTCAATGGCAAGGCAAACTGCGTTTGGGCTGCATTGGAAAAAACCCAAATGTAGATGGTGTGAATGAGCCCTAAAACACTGAGATTCACCATGTGGTTATAATGACAGCTGACCCTCCCATTCATTGAAAGCAGATGGTGAAAAAAGCTATTTCTTCAGAAAAAAAAAAAAAGGTAAAATCCTTGCCATGTATAATGATTACCTAGGTGTGATTGTTTGTCATTTAAAAAAAAAAATGGAGCTTCACTTTAAAGAGGTGCAAAAAGCAATGATAATAGGCAAACTGCAGAAGTTCATAGTAACCAAACAAAAATCATTTGGCCTGACCCAATTGCAGTAAGGCTTCGGGCGCACTATGAAAAAGCATCAGTCCAGGTGCATTTGGAGCTCATTTCTAAATGTACCAAGACTCATGTTAATGCTTTTCAATGACTGAATGTACACCTAGATGTTCAGCAGCATCTAGGTTCAGGCAGTCTAGAAGCGTTTACCCAAACTAGAAATGTCTGCGTCCTGGGTCCGTTTAGCCTGGTTCTACGCACGTGTAAACGCATATGAACACAACTAAGCCCAGCAACAGCTAAACACAGGAAAAAGTGATCAGGGAAGCATAAAGTGGTTTATACTTGCCAGATAACTTCTCTTGTACTTAAACCCAACCGGCTAGTGTGGTTGAGGCTTTAAAAAGGAGAACTATCAGGGCTTTTCCCCATAGTTCTCTTCTAAGGGTAAATGAAGGACACAAACTAGCGTCCTCCCATCACCCAAAGCTCAGTAT
The DNA here is from genome assembly GCF_000935625.1 of Nanorana parkeri. Classification (NCBI taxonomy): domain Eukaryota; kingdom Metazoa; phylum Chordata; class Amphibia; order Anura; family Dicroglossidae; genus Nanorana; species Nanorana parkeri. The sequence goes on from NW_017307000.1 coordinate 834,396, forward strand.
ACCGCAAACTACAGCTCGCGGTATACCGAGACGCCGCAGCCGGGATGGATCCCGACAATATTGTCTGGATCCACCCAGCTGCGTGAACCCAATCTATTAGGCCGACTTTCGACAGTTTCATTGTCACACGTCAGCTTGAACTATGAGGCTGGGTGATTTTCACTCACTTCATAGTTCTCCTTTAAGTGATATTTGATTGTATACTAACCATTTCTGCAATTTACACAGCTTTAATTAATACGTGGAAATTTGAGTCAGATCTTAGAGTGGGCATTTACTCAAAATAAAACGAACAGTCCTTCTGGAATGCATAATGACTAACAAAAAGGTTGTAACCTCTTACTCACATAACCAAATTTTCAGGTAAATAGTCATGTGATCGCTCTTGTAGCAGTAAATCAGAGTGACCGATGCTCCTCTCCAGTGGAGATCATGTAACCAAATGCCTGGGTTTTTGGTTTTGTCAGAAAGGTGAGTATAACAGATCTTATTTCTCTACCTTAACAAGAGTGTTCAAGAAAACCAGTTTTAAAAACATACAGAAGCTGCCATTGCAGAAAACCCTAGTTCCCCGGCTGTCATTCTGATCCATTGGCTTCAGTGCTTTTATTTTTGCAGATTTGGACCTCTAAGGACACCCTATTTTGTTATCCATGCTTGTTTCGCGTCACAGTCTTAGCAAGTATTGAAGCCTGAACCAGCCAGGGAATTAGCATTTTTACAAGGAGATCTGTACAAGTGTCCTTTCACAAAGCCTTATATTCACATTCAATCCAGGCGTACTTTAAAAAGTTTCTATATCACAGGGAAGAGGCACTACAACATGAAAAAAAAGTAAACTACAACCAGCTTTTTGTCTCACTCTATGCAAACAGCCAGTGCAACAAGTGGGCTTGACACACTTTTGAACAAAAAAAAAAAAAACCTAAAGAACGTCACCAGAGTTTCAAACCCCAAAATGCTCAACTTGAGGAAAATCCCTAGCAGCAGTTGTCACATTACTGAGCTGGGAGTCCATCATTGTTCAGTCACACCACCATATTGAAAATGTAAGGTTGACAGCAGAGGGTGCATTTTTTTTGTCCTTCATACATCTTGTACAGCAGCAATCTGGGATATATCTCAACCAAAACAAAGGTCGGCACATAGTCCAAACTAAGTCTTGGATGAGGGCAGTTGCTGGAATGCAATTATAATTTTGGTGTAGTTATTTTAGAGTTTACAAAGCTACCAAAAAAAATAAAAAATTACCAGCAAGCAACATGATGAGTACATCAAATAAATGTAAAACAGTTTTATGTTTGTTTCAGAATCATTTGATTGTCACAAGATTTATTTTAACCCCAGTGAAGCACATTGAAAATACTGCATGAACTCATGAGTCATGGTTATGAACATATCCAACTTTCAACTTTGGGACCCTGAGATCATTTGCTGTAATAGTCTGAGCCCTGTTCACAGTCTGACTGCTGGATGAACACATTAGGATTGTTCCTATCATAAGACCACACAATGAGAGCAATTTACGATGCCTGGAGCAAAGAAAAGTGCTTATAAAAGCAGAGTTCCTTTACAAACAAGATTTCATTTCAAATGATTGGATGCTATAGGCGACAGCTCCAACATCTACCAAGTTTGTATCAATCAGCCTTCCTTAATTTCAAATATAAGTTAATAAACATGTGCCTACTCAAGTCAGAGCTGGTGTCATGTGGAGGCATAAGGATGCCAATAGTTCCCTCAAAAAGAAAATATCTATGTCCCCTCCTTGCCCCAAGGAGAGACCAATTTGATTTTGGATGGTGAAGCTACCAACCCTCCATGGCTTTTGCACCTCTATTCAATGCCCCCAACCCCCAATTTTAAATGGGCAGCAGGGCTTTAAAGCAAGCCTGCCATTGTGGACCTCTTGATCAGTGCTAGTTGGCAGACTTTCTCTGGCTTTAATACTTTTGTGTCACAGACATGGAACAGTATTCAAACAAGGACTTTCCATGGACTTTTCTGTTTTTTATACCTTTACTGAGTCACAGGCAAGGAATAAAGCTATTGGGTCACCATAACAGGCAGGAAAACCAGCATTTCCAAGAGGAGGTCAGCTTTTGCAGCTCTTGCTTTCCCATAGTATGAGCTTACATTCACCTCTTTTGGTATTACTGGCACCTGTCTCTACCAGCGGAGGAAAAAAATTAAACCTGCGGTAAAAATGTTGAAGCATTATTTTTCAGTGTTTAACACACATATGAGGTAATTTGCTGCTTTGGAAGTTTTCTAGGATTATCCTATGTTATTGTATGTCTAGTCCCAAGTCCTTAGAGTGGCAAACCAGGAAGGAATCTTCTAATACTGGCCAGAATTAGTCATATTCCTTTTTAGAATAAACTGGTACAGATATTCTGTTTTTCCAAGTACACTGTGTTGCTTCTTAGCGCGCTTAAAGAATTTATAAAGCCAAAAGATTTTTTTTTTTCCTATTTGGATAAAGTAGGGAAAGCTTATAACCACTGCCAGGTTTTTCACATCTGTGTCCTATTGAGGAGGTTTCCCTTAACTTATTTTTCTGTAGACACTGAGTGGAAATCGACTGAAATTGATGTCACCAGAACATGTGTCCTCATTGGATGATTTCTGATCTATTCCTGTTCTGCTGACAACTAAAATGTTGTATTTTTCCTCAGTTTCGGTCCAGGTGATATTACTAAAACAAAGATCTCCTCAACAGGCACACAGACAGAAATAAATCCTGAGTGATGTTGAGCTGGCAGGCTTGTCTTGCTACTGTGAATGTGCAATATTAGAGACAATATATGCATGACAGAAATCACAAGCTGGGGAGTAATAGGTCAAGCTATAGTAAAGAAGGCTAAACACAGTGTGAATTTCGGCTGGTCCTTGGTGAATGGGCCAAAATTCGCATAGTCGGCACACTTCCGCCCAGCATCTCGATCAAGTGATGGAGCAGGTTGGACATTTTATAGCCAATCAGCTGCAAGCTCCGTTTGTGTATTCTGATACAGGCCGATGTCACAATACAATGCAAAACAGAAAGGGGATTTGTCCATTAATGCGAGTAAGAGTTTATGAAGAAAATATAACCATGTATACACGACTTAAGTGTTTCCACCTGTTATACATGTAGTACCCCCTGTAGTCAGTGTCTGAAGCTGTCATTTGGATGACAGGAAAACAAACAAAGCACAGTAATTTAAGCCGGAAAAAGGACATTTAGACCATGTTCTAAACTCGTTAAGTGTTTAGTTGGCAGTAAGATTAGGAGACGTGTACCCCAGGATGTTATTAAATATGGAGATTTCTAATTTGCTACAATAAAAAGGTGAGCTCGTGACAGCGCAGTGACTCATGCAGAGTTGCATCTCTGCCCCCTCATTTTTCATTGTACGAGTTGAGCTGATAACATCATTTATCATGGGGCTTGCTGCAAAAGGGAAAGGAATTATGTTAATAGACATTATGCAACTAGAAATCAACGAACCATGACTAAATGGCCAACCGAAAGCATCTCACCTTCAGCTCTAATAGAATAGCTGTTTTATAGTTATTCCTATTTTCTCTTGCTATACTTTTTAGGTTTTACAAATATTTTCCCTATTTAGTAACCAGAATGCCATTGTTTTTATAAACAGTACATTTTTAAAGGGGATTTCACACTTAAAGCAGGTTCACAGTGTAAAAGGGGCAAACATTTTCTACAGATTAGGGCAGATGTGCTTAACCTTGGCCCTGATCCGACCAGCTTTCACAGCCTCCCCAATACTCCTTCAATTTGATCAGTGTCCTTATAAACCAACAGGGATGCTTGAGATGTGGGTCAGGTAGGGTCAAGCTCGACTTTTACAGGACCAGTCAAGATTTGCATAAACTTGTTTATATCTAATCAGATCTTGTTGACATTCTGTTTTAACTTTAAATGAACTGTTATGTATTTATTACACTGCCTTTTTTTTTGGTCACAGCGTCCAAAGTTTATTTCCTTTAACAGAAGAATTACAGGTCGCATTCATAAAATGTGTACTATAAATCGTTGATGAACATGACCTTCTCAAATGTTAAACGGAGGAGGCATCTTGGGGGGTTATACATCTACATCTAGTACATTTTCCACAACCAAACCAACAATATGGCTAAACCTTATAATTACTCCCCTCGCCCCCAAGGTCATCCACAACACAACAGTTCGGCCTCAGACACATCCATTTTCAAGCAATTCAGTTCAGATAACTAAAACCTATACGGGAACCGCAGAAATAAGTATCTAAGATCCAACTTCACTGGAATCTAATGGCAGCTCTAACGCAGTATAAAACAAAATGCGCATTTCATATTATTCATGACAAATTAAAGGAAATCTGTACTGAAAGTACTGCAGAGGATGCTTTTGCTGACCTAAAAAATGCTAGCTGCCTGTGACTTCAATACGAAGTCAATTACACAGGACAAACATGCAGGTAAATAGTCAGAAGCCAAGTCAGCACTCGTGATCTGCATACTTGTTCTGGGTAAGTTACTTAAAAGAGAACTATGGGGTAACTGTTTTTCCCCATAGTTCTCTTTAGGGTCACAGGAGGACATATACTAACCTCCTCCCCTGGCTCAAAGCTCAGTATATAGCGGGCTATTGCCGAGATTTACTGAGTGCCACAGCTTGGACGAATCCCGACAATACGGTCAGGATCCACCCAGCTGCATGAGTGACAGCTGGCTCTGCCCCTGTAGAGGCAGAGCCAGCTGTGCCCACCCCCTCCCCCATCCATTCCTCCACTCAGCACTGGAGGATCAGAGAGGAGGGGAAATCCCTGCGGGGAGTGATGACTGACTGTCACTGCAGGGAGACTATCGGAATGTATTTGCTTACTTCCCGATCTATAGAGCCAACCTGTGACAGCTTCTTTGTCACAGGTCGACTTCAACTATGAAGATGAGTGGAAGTCACTCACATCATAGTTCTCCTTTAAAATACTGACAAACAAAAAGAAAACGAAGCACCACAACCTAGCACAATAAATTGGGTATATTGGGGCTGGGAGTATAATTGGTGTTATACTCACATGTGGGAAAGTGGATTAGGGCTTCAATAAGATGACATTGTGGAAGTGGTACTACCGTATGTGGTATATTGGGACTTGAAGTTCGACCTCTGGAATGGTGTTGTTTTGAGCCAAGTAGAAATAATATTGATAACATGGTGAGATTTCTGGGACAATTAAGCCAAAAGGTGTAATATTTGTAGACATACCACACCTTTGACTTAATTGTCACAAAAATCTCACCCTGTTATTATAATTTCTACTTCAGCTCAAAACGTCACCACTCTAGAGGTTGAACTTCAAGTCCCAATGTACCACATAGTACCACTTCCACAATGTCATCTCATTGAAGCCCTAATCCACCTTCCGCATGTTTCTTTTTGTTTCCTTAGCACACCGTGGAAACCCCGGTCCGCACATACCAGGAGCAGCACACCTGCGCTCAAACACAACGATTCTTCAGGAGAGTGCTTAACAATTGGACTTTTTCTTTACAACTTTTATATACTTAAAGTGCTAAAGCCTTTGGATGCTCATGGTCAGCCAATTACCATTTCCAAAAGGCAAAGTTCAGAAGCCCACATTTCTGAGTACCAGTTTCCACTTATTTCCGACTATGGCTGAAATAACTGTCAATAGAGAAGAACAAGATTTCAGATTACAAAAAAGAATGACAGCAATGTCAAAGGGCAGACTCGGGATCAATCCAGCCAACACAATTTCGTCATAAGGTTCATACTTTTCATTTAGAATAATGGGCTTATTCAATGACTTAGTGCAATGGTCATCGGCAATAATTCTTAGCAGCCAGGCTTCAGTTTAGCGTAGTTTGATCAGTGAAAGAATTAGTGATTGATGGTTACGGGTCACTGCTTCTGAACAATTTCTTTAAAGGAATGCTCCACAAATTAATTTTTGCAAAAGACAGCTAAAGGAAAGTGTAATGTGTTAATTACACTTCAATGTGGTCCTTACCAGGATACAGCTCTTCTTACTGTTGGTTCAATAGTTCCAGTCTGTATGTTTCAACTCTGGTCCCCTGCTTTTTTTAATGAAATTAGTCACTGGAGATGGTGGCACCACATATATCTATTGCCACAACTAATTCCATTCAAAAAATCCATCATATTTACCACTCACACGGATAAGTGACTTCACAGCCACCTGGTGTCCATTACCTTGTGGGTCCACCACCCTCACCTTAAACTAAACTCAGGAGTTCACTCTTAAAAATGCATTCAATTACCCTATTTATTTAAAAAAATGTATTTAGTCTAATCACTAGGCTATAGATCCTCAAATCATCTCTGAATTGGTGCCAACGCTGTCCTTTCTTCTTGAGGGTCTATGTGTGTGTTGTAAAGTAGTCACTGCTGCAAGCTCGCTCGCATGATGGACATCAATCTCACGTTAGTTTACAAATTTGTATTGGGATTGTAGTCTACCACGGGAGAGAGCTTGGAGCAGTGGCTATTTTACACCACAGGGGCCCTGGAACAAATGTAGCCACCCTCCAGTAGGAAGGACAGTGTCAGCATGAATTCAGAGTCAATTTGAGTATCTACAGCTGAGTGATGCACAAATAAAATACAGTTATGTTAATAGTTAAGGTGCATGAATGTATTTAAGATTTAACTCCTGAGTTTAATGTCACTTTAATTAACCTATTAATAAAAGACAACAAGGCATACTGCTGGCTCAATCTAGTGTTTGTGTATTAAAGTAGCTACATAGACAGGCTCATAGGGCACTTGTTGGCCAATGCGTATAACAATAAGTTTAAAGGGGCAGCACCACATCTCAAAACCGATTTAAGATATTGTTTTCCACTTGTAGCCATTTTGGAATATTTGGGCTAAATGCAGCACTGTAAAAGAAAGGGGGTGCAAAGGGTATTGAAAGGATTACATTGGTGCTTTATAGTTGAGAAAAGGAGAACAACCATGCTTCTTCAAGTTTGATTGCCCATACAGTCAAAAAGTACTTTTGCTAACTGCATGCTACCTCTAAGAGTGAATTCTAGCTGTCGTTTTTACTAAACTAATCACATGACAAGGTGTGGAGCTTGTACATTTTCGGCATGCCTTGGACAGCATGATGTCTAAACAAAACCCTGGACAAAAAACATTCCCAGATGGGACTTTCTCATCTGATTTCTTCTGTAACTTACAGTTCCATATTTTCATCATTGTATTTCATATAAAGATTTGATGATTCTCCCTCTAGTGGCTATCTTTAAGTAAAACAGAGCATCCAGCACCCTTGCTGAAGAACTGCTGAGATAAAACAAAATATTCAGTAAGCCACTAGAGTTTTCAATAAAACAGAGAGAGAGAGGAACAATAAAGCATTATTACAGTGCTGCAATAAACAGCAAGGAGCACAGCGTGTGCTGCTTGTGAATAAAGCAACTGCCATCAATGTATGCAATAAACTACAAACATCTTTTAAAAAACGATTAAAACACAATGATACATTTTCCATCAAGCGGATCACAATTTTCTTGCATAATAAAAGAGAGCGCCTGAAAATGACCACTTTGGAAATGAGCAAAGATCTGAGCAGGAGGCTTGTGCTACATTCTGTCTCTTCATTTTAAAACCCTTTCTAATACATTGGGAGCAACATGAAGGCCATTTACATCTTCGGTTTGTCACATTATTATAATAAAGGCAAACAATATTATATTATATGTACAGGCTCCCTGCTGTGAGGTATGTGAATTACCAATATGTATACAACACAAACATATAGTTATTTATCATTTTATACAACACCAGCACGCTTCAGACATATGGCAGAGAGCAAACAGCATGACCAAACGACTGAACACAGATTTTTATGGACTGCCTTTATCTAGGGACACAGAAAAAGGCATTCACCAAATCCACTAAAAAGTTAAAACACGAGAAGCCGAGTTAATAGCATCCATTTATGGAAAAACATCCTTTGCCTGGCTGATGCTGTCTGCGTAACAATTATGCTGGTCTCTTAGGTACACAGTATATCAGATATAAGTTCTCCTCTCCTTAAGCTGAACTCCGGGATAAGCACATATTATCTAGATACAAGAGGCATGTATAGTCTTACTTGAGTATTGGCTTACTTGAGTCTTGGCTTGATTTGTGTATTTTTTCCAGATTTGTGCAGCAATACAGTGTGAAACTATTTTAGCAAAGCAGCTTCCTGTAATAAAGACCGGTCACTACTGTTCACGGTGACTGGTCTTGTAACCGCCCCCTTCTGTGGTTTTCTACAGCCAGCCTGTAGAAAACGGGGCCTGCTGGACTCCTCCCACAGCCCTGCTTTTTGCACAGGCTACGTGGAGCACAGTTATGTCATTGCTACTTTTAAAAGTTAATTTTTGGGTTTGCAAAGGCATTTGGTTTACATTAAGTGGATTTATATCCTTTGTCGTTATTAGGTAGTATATTTAATTGACATCTTTTTTTTCCCGGAGTTGAATTCATTTAAACAATTTACACAAATTATCACATTTGAACTAGACCTAGCACCAGATATGTTTTTATGCCGAGTACATGCTAATCATATTTGCCATTTACATTTTGTGCTGTTTATTTCTTCTCAGGAATCTTAGTACTCCTGACAACACCTCTATTTGCATTTCTCTCCTATTTCTCCAGGCACTAGCTAGGGTCTGCAGCTATGTCCTGGACAGAGATACCCTCCAAACATGACCCAATCATGCAAATGCTGCTACCTAGTCCGTTCTCTCCCAGTGTTAACAAATGCTGCTGCAACGTTACAATGATGCAATCGGAACACTGGGAGAGATCAGACTGAAGAAATGCTTGCTCCTGCCTGCAGCAGACTGGCGTCATCATCTCAGCCTAGTCAAAGTCACATGACTGGAGCTCAATGGCTGCTCCATAGTGAGAAAAAGGTAGAGGAGAGAGCTTATCAAAACTGGAAGAGACAAAATCTGGAGCAGCCATGCATGCGAATTAGCTTCTAGCTTTCATTTTCAAAGCTTAACTGAACAAACTGAAGAGAGACGCTCATTGGTTAGTATAAGCAATTGCTCCAGATTCTGTCTGCCCCAGCTTTGATAAATAAATTTCCCCTGTAGAGATTTTTTTTTTTATGGACCCTAGTTTATATTGTGGAACTGTCAGGATTGTAGTCAGGCAGACTTGTAAAAAGGTCAACAAAATGTTTCTCAAGCTTTAGAAAACTGCTGAATGTTGCCTTAGTTGGAATAGAAAGCAGCATCCAGATGAGTATACAAAAAGGTACCACAGCCAACAGAAATGAATAAACCAACCAAAAAAAAAAGAAAATGATGTTCATGGAATTTAGAGGGAGCCAAAAGAATATATTCCACCACATTTTTAGAAAATCACTTTTTAATTAAGTGTAAATATAAACACCATGCGATACCCTGGAACTGGATATAATCTCAGGACTTTGTAAATTAACAATAGACCCAAGGGTATTGTGAGAGACAAGGGACAGTAGACTGGAGACTATATGTTTAATAGTCATTGTAATGTGATGTAAAACCTATTGTGAAAAATTGGAGTTACGGACAATTAGTTAAAAAGTCATTTTATGAAAATGTGTAGGAATATATTCTTTGGTTATCGCTAAAGTCCATGAACATTCTGCTCTTTTGGTTGGTTTATAGACTTCTGAATGTTGTCAATGGAAGCACTTTGATACTACATAGATATAAGTTAGCATGTTAGCTGTAGATGTTAAAGAGAAACGTTCTTCCCCGATATTCGTGCCACTGATCTAGATAGGAGTATTTCATTTATGTTGGTTTGAGATGCTGAAAGACTACCAACACAGAAGCCTTTATTTAAAAACAGCAAAGTAGAGTAATCCACTTTACCCAATTACCGTTCACTATCTTCACTGAACTAAAGCAATTGGCTGCAAAGAGATGCTTGTAATCCTTTCCTCTGTGCTACAAACGTATTGAAATAGTACAACCTGTGGACCCAGATATAAAAACTTGTTGGGCTTGTCTAAAATGGGTCCCGAACAGTAGAGTTAAGGGTGATTTCAAAGATGAAAGTTATTAAAGACCACATAAGCTTTACATCCACAACTTATAAAGTATATTAGCAAGTTACAAGTGCATAACATTCCGTACTCGGGCTATAAAACCTATTCTATCCCCTCTAACAAAAACCAGCGTTATTCAATTGTTCCATTCACATCCAAGCTAACATCACTTAACCGTAACATATGTGCCGTTAAAAGCCAGGATGCACATCCAGTAAAAAGACATCTTGCATGCAGGCGAAACACAAAGAAACATGCTGGAAGCACCCTCCCTCGACCCTTTAACTACTGTGCTATTCTCTGAAAAATCATATAAATCATATTAATAAAACACCACAGCACATAAAACAGATTGCATGATCAAGAGCATTCATTTCATGCATGAGTGTATTTTATAGAGTAGACAGAAAAGGACAGCTATATACCCTCTCATTTGACCTCTGCTTGCAGTCAAGCACCCGAAACAGGCTTTAGACTCTAAGGGAGAGAGTGATGTCGCTGGCCGGTGGCTCCCTTTTATCCTCTGCTCCGAGCACCTTTACTGCGAGAGCACAATACCTCTGTCTGTCTCTAATGCAGCATAAAAAGATTACAGGAAAAAGCTACAGAAGGAGGCAAGCAGCAACATGAGCAGCCAATAGAAACAAGATGCATGGAGAATTCAGCACATGCTCACTGAGGGTCTGTTATTGTCACCAGCGCTTAGAAGGCTTCTAATCTAATTATAGCCATTTGCTAGAACGGTACTACTGAAGCACAGCCTGAGAGAAAATTAAAATTTAATAAGCAAAAAACCTTTTTAGATAATATAAAGATTCCCGCTTGATATCGGGCTGTGTCGTTGCAGCCACAATGCATATGTTTTTTTACTAGAGTGCCACATAGCTTTTGTGTCTCGTACTTGTCACATACACAAACTCCAGCAGGCTTATCTGTTGAGAAAAAGAACAATGAACAAAGTACAGTAAACCCAATAGAAAAAAACATTCTGCTCAGGTGAAATTACTGCAAACAAACCAGATCAGTAGCCGAGGGTTTCTAAACTTTCAGATCTGTCTAAACTTCATATTTTTGTCATTTCAGATCTAAATGTCATATGTCTATCATTTCATATCTGTTTAAATTCATACTGGTCTCTAGGAGCATGCTGGCAGTGAGCGGACTTTACTACCATTGATCTGTGGTCAACTTGAAGGATGTTTTTTTTGGAGGTGCTAGATATGGGTGAAGCTCTATTAGCAGCCCCTACTCTGTTTCTCTCCTGCCCCATCTACCTTCCAGATATGAATGCTTATATACGAGAACCCCAGTGCTGCAAGACAGAAGTGCTAACCATTAAGCCACCTATGCGATTTAAAATTAGAGCTAAATCATCTAGGGCACAAAATTACATGTGGGGGGTCTTCCTCTGGTATCCCCCACTGTAGGACCCCTTCTCTAGTGCTCTGCTATGTGAGGGTGTCCTAGTATGCCTGTGGATTAATAGGACAGATTCATTGTTTTTAGCGAGCACCTTTTCCGGTACTCCTGAAGTTCACAATTGGTTTACGCTGTTGGTGAAATAGAAAATTTGATAAGCAGAAACGCAGCCTAACAATAAAATATTGCACACTTAATAGAAATGAGGCTCAGCTTCACCTGGGCTCACCCAAGCCCACTCAAAACTCTGACCGTTACCCCCTCATCAGTGTCAGCAGTTGAGGTGGTGGAATTTCATCAGGAGGGAATGGCAGTCAGAGTTTTGAGCAGGCTTGGTTGAACTCAGATGAACTGGGTTCACACCAAGTCCAGCCTCATCACTAACATTTATAATCGATTAGTTGGACAAAGTCAAAAGGTTAGGGTAACGCTAAACACATGGATTAGGAGCTAGGCAGTGGTGTACATGTATGGATAGGAGTTTTATATTTCTATGTTATGTGTTGCAATACACATTTTTGTATATGAAATGTCAATGTTTGCAGTCTAGTACCTAGAAAGTTCCTGCAAAAAAATGTAGTGTACAGGAATGAGTAGTTCTAGGAATGTTTTACCCATAAAAGGACTGACTAGATAAAATGTTCATATACTTACTAATAACTAGGAATGCACTAATACCAGTATCGGTGCTGATAATGGTCATTTTCGCAAAAAAAATATATATTATTCATTCAAAGCCAGCTGGCTCCTACTGTGCTGAAGTAATGGCTTGTCCCTCAGCACCCTCATGTCCCATACAGTGTATTGAATGTGATGACTCAGGAACCTTAGACCACTGCAGCAGAGGGGCAGGGACGCTGGAAATGGTCTAAGAGCAAGCCATCTCAGAGGATCAGTTGAGTATACCTTTTTTATTTTCGCACCTAGAACAAACAAAAAAAAAAAAGAAGAGCACTTAACCCTTGAAGTGTGACGATAACCCTAGTGCAAGGGTTAAGAACATTTTTCCCTGGAGTTCTTCTTGAAAAACATGTCTCTATAGAGATTTCTCTTCCCTTCCTATTTTGTCTGATACTCATCAACTGGGCAGGAAGAGAGGGGACCTCTCTTATGGGGACACAGGAAGCAATAAAAACCTGAAAAAATATTTAAACCTTCCTCACTCTACTAGAAAGTAGGTTTTAAATGTGGTGTTTGTTCCCGAGAGATTGTCCTTCACTTCAGGTTCTGACATCCTTTAAAGGAGAACTATGAGGGGAGTGCTTTTCACTCATCCTCATAGTTCTAGCCAACCTGTGACAATGAAACGCTCACAGGTGGGCTCAGTAGATGGGAAGTGAGCGAACACATACTGGCGTTCGCTCACCTCTCGATCCTGTCAAGGCTGTCTGCCGTGACAGTGGAGGGACTGGACTCCCTTCTCCCCGCTCCGATCCTCCAGCGCTGACTGTCGGGATGGACGGGGGAGGGGGCTGGTACAGCTGGTTCTGCCTCTAGATAGGCAAAGCCAGCTGTCACTCACGCAGCTGGGCGGATCTAGACATAATTGTCGGGATCCGCTTCAGCTGCGGCGTCTCAGTATACCGCGAGCTGCAGCTTGCGGTATACTGAGCTTAGGGTGACGGGAGGACGCTAGTTTGTGTCCTCCCGTTACCCTAAGGAGAACTATGGGGAAAAGCCCTAACCCCATAGTTCTCCTTTAAATAAACAGCAAATGCGGAGGTTTTTCCTTACTTCCAGTTCTGTCTAAAACCTGTTAAATGGACGGGAAGTGACGAGAAATTTTCCAAGTTGGGACACAGAAGTCAAATAGAAATTTGACAACCGTTATAACCTTTCCACACAGACAGCATGAATAAAGATACTAGTGAGCTTTAGGGTGTCACAAGGACACAAATTAGCGTCCTCCCGTCACCCTAAGCTCAGTATACCGCAAGCTGCAGCTCGCGGTATACTGAGACGCCGCAGCTGAAGCGGATCCCGACAATTATGTCTGGATCCGCCCAGCTGCATGACAGCTGGCTCTGCCTATCTAGAGGCAGAGCCAGCTGTACC
>NW_017307000.1:848073-855017 GCF_000935625.1 Nanorana parkeri
ATATATATATATATCTCCTGTAAAAGCAATCAAGAAAACAACTGTATACCCAACACAAAACAGTGAAATAACTAGCTCATATAGTTGTCACTGCACATGGAAGTTTTTTTAATACAAGAATACAAGAAAGTACAAAACGCAGTGACATAGCAGCTAACAAGAATTAATTTTTCACTGATATGCCAAGAGTAACTAAAATCTGATTGGTTGCTGCACCTCTGCTGTTTGTAAAGCTTTATTAAACAAACCTAATAAATAACAGCAAAATTGAACTAGGATGTGCTTTTAGCATGGATTAGACAGGAGTAATTTCTGCTGATGATCATCATCATCATCCTCATCAGTTCAATCCAAACTTTCAAGTCTACCACTTTTACCGCAAAGCGTATTTTATAACGTGTCAAAGGTTAGTCAGTAGTGAGAGCAGTGAGGTGGAAGCATCTAGCTAGAGGGATGGGTGCCAAGATACAGAAAATGTTTTGTTCCGCATGGTATAAGAATCTCTGTTAGAGATTACTGCCCCATAGCCATGAATGTGAATCTGCAAGATGTGATGCGAGTAGACTCCTACCAGCTTCAACTGGACAGATGCCAACGGTATGTAACTAGGCCATAGAGGCAGTGAACCTATAAGGAGACCTGACACTTATTGGAGAAGTGAATCAGAAATGTCCTATTACACCATATTATATAATCAGCATGGATAAAAACCTTAACACAGATGCATGCCAAAATAAATCATCACTAGAAAGTGCAGCACAGATGTTATTAATATCCATTATTTATAAAGCACCTGCATATTATACAGAACACTAAATTATTCACATAGGGGTCTCAAATATCTTATGAGGGCTGTACAATATAACGTCTAGTTTAACTCCTAAAATACATGTAATGGAAGGAGATTTGTCTCAGCCTTATTACTGGTAAAGTGAACCTGTGAACATGCCAAGCACATCAAAGCAAACTAGCTATCATCTCTAGGAGGCACTAACCTAAGGTTACATTGCTTTTTTTGTCTATGGAATTTACTTGCAGCGAAAACAAGTTGGAATGTAAATAATTACTATGCCTGTTAAGTGGCACAGTCCAACTTTTGCATAAAATAAATGCACACACACATAAATACAAGAAAAAAATTTGCATGTATTATTTTTTTTGCATTGCAGTGGATCGCAGGTGCAATGCTCTGGCTCCTGCAGACTGTTCCTCCCAGCCCCTATCTATACGGAGGTATGGACTTTCAGTAAGGGGTGGGAGGAAGTATAAATGGGCTACAAGTCCCTCTGCCTCTCCAATATGAAAATGCTGAGAAACCCCACGGCTCAGGGGGGTTAAGGAGCATGGTCAGGCCGGGGGCTGACCATGCTCTAGGGCTGCAACAACTAATCGACATAATCGATTATAATCGATTATTGAAAAAGTTGTCAACTTTTAATGCTCCATATTCAGTATTGAAAAAATGTTGCACTTTGTTAACCTCACCATGTATGTAGCTTATTCGAATCCAACAGTCAGCATGGTGTAGTCCCAACCTAGTAACATCCACGTCTAGTCTTCTAGTCTCCATTCACAGACACTAACAAAATCTGTGGATGGATGATGCCCAAACTCAAAAGACAGATGTCTGTGGGGAGAACGCCACAATTCAGGAAAGTTGGAGGGGCCAGTTGCAGATGTAACCATGTTAATAAATATTTGTAGCGCAGGATTATACACTAATTAGCCAAAAGTTTGTTAACTCCTGACCATCACACCTATTAAACCAAAAGGTATGTGGAGACTCTGCAAAATGAATGAATTTCTGTATTTCCAGCAAAGGATAGGGATAATGCTAGAGCAAACAAAGATATTTTAGACAATTGTGAACTTTCAACCTTGTCAACAGTTTGGGAAAGGCGTTTTTTTAATCCAATATGACAGTGATCATGTGTACACAGCAAGGTCCATAAAGACTTGATTTGATGAGTTGGGTGTAAGGAATTCAAACAGCCTACACAGAACCCCAAAATCATCACTACTTAACATCTTTGGGTTTATGATGAATGTCAATTGCGAGCCAGATCTTCTCGCCCCAATGTCTACAGCTTTCCCAGAAGAGTGGAGGCCGGTGTGGCTGCATTACTATGGTTTTGGAATGGGATCTCCAACAAGCTCATACAAGTGTGATAGTCAGGTGTCCACATGCTTTTGGCCCTTTACGTGTACATAAATGTGTAATTTTTTGCAAAAGTCAAAGTTGGGATTATTTAAATGGAGCAATCTGCATCAGCAGCTTTTATTGAACTAAAAGCTGATAATTCTGCCATGGAAATGTTTGGTTAGGCACATCTTGTTAATGTGTGACAACTGCCTTCCAAATGTGCCCCTGAATCATCACCCTACCACATACATCCCTGATGGAAACTACAAAAACAGCCGTGTCGACACACATTGCACAGGCATGGTTGAAGCCTATCCATAGTGATGATCTTCAGCAAACACGAAAGTAAGCTTAAAACAGAAAATGGCTTATACGCCTCTAAAAAGGGATCCCTCCTTTCATACAGCTCTAACTTTTACTTTTTGTTTTCTTCCTTCATTATTCTTTTACACATAATTTTACACACATCTCAAAATCTAGATCTATTCAAACACATACACACACAAGCTTCCTTCTGGCTAATTACATAGCAGTCAATATTTTGACAGGTCATATTCTGACCTCAAATCACTTTTCATCTGATGACTAGTGAAGTCATTATTGCCATGGCTGACACATTCGGCTTTGAAAACCTGTACAGCCACAATATTGATGAATGCATAATTTTTCTTTCAGACTACAGCTTAACAATAAACCCCAAGAATCGTGTATTACATGGCAGTGTAACATGAAATTGAATAGAACATCAGAAGAATTAGACAAAACCACAGTATCACCGTTCACAGAACTTTAATATAAACGTTTTAACCTACAACAGTGATGACTTCTGTGAGTTTGTAAAGATGTAAAATACACCTGTAATGGCCACATTTTATCCATTTAGTCACGTGATCTTGTAAGACACTTGTTTAAGGCCGGGTTCACACCTGGGCGATCCGTGACCGCACGGTAACCGGCCCTCCATGCGGACACACCAGCACTGATCGCCCTGGCGGTGCCATTATTTTCTAATGGCACCCCAGTCACACCAGGCAGATTGAGCGGTTTTCCGCCGCGATTCCACCCGTGCAATCGATTGCAGTTTAAAAAAAAAAAAAACGAGCGTTACAGATCTGGAAAAAAAAAAGAAGGACCGTGTACCTTTTTTCAGCGATTGCCGAGCAAATATATCCACATTGAAATGAATCACAGATTGCACGGGATTGCGCAAGTCTGCACCAGCCCCAATAACGGCTGCATTAGGACCAACAACAGCCTTCTCCTACAGACTTGGGGGAGATCTTGTCCAGACAGCTCTACCTTTTATTCTGAGCCATAAAAAGCATGTCAACTCCAACAACAAACTCAAGTGGACATTCCATATTAAAAATAAATAAATGCACACTTCCTAAAAAAAGAAAAAATGTGCATTAATTTATATTTTTGCATTGAGGCCAGTAAAGCATTGCAACCACGATCAGTGGATCGTAGGGGCAATGCAATGGCTCTTGCAGACGCTTCCTCCTGTACCCCCATACAGACATTTAGTAGCACGGATGGGAGCAAGAATGAATGGACTGGACGCACAGTTGTGTGGAGCCATGCACAGCCGATTCAGGTAAGAGCCATGCACAGCCGATTCAGGTAAGTGGGGAAGGAGCTGCGATCTGACCAGATTTTATGCTACACCCTAAGAGCCGGTTCACACCACAAAGTCTGCATTCCAGAGCGTTCGGCCTCTGGAAAGCAAGCCGGCCGACTCCCTGCATTCAGTGGCGGGAGAGGGCGTGGCAGCACATTGAAGTGAATGGCACCACAGCCCCGCCGCCCGCACGCGTGCCACATTAGTGCCTGCGTTCCGGTCCAGTGCACTTTGCAAAAATGCTGCATGCACTATTTTTGCAGATCGCACTGGACCGGAATGTAGGCACTAATGCGCCACGCGCTGGGGTGCGGCCGATCACACTGTGGGCGGGGGGCGTTGCTGCACTGCCATAGACTTCAATGCACCGTCACACCCCCTGCCGCCCCTGAACGCAGGAAGCTGGCAGCTTGCGCTCCAGTGGCTGAACACTCTGGACCGCAGACTTTGTGGTGTGAACCAGCCCTAAATATGGGTGTAACATGATACATGGTCAGAAAGGTAAACTTGGCCTTAAAGTGCTTTTGCATTTTGCTGTTAAATTTGAGAAAACCCCATTATATGTTTTTTGTGTGTTTACACAGCATAACCACAGATTAAAAACCCATATTACAGTAAGCTGCAATATACGACATCATTTTTTCTTGAGTTTAGAAATACTTTAATTGGTGTTGATGTTGATACAGAAATGATGAGACACAGCAGGTCCCATATCAGCAAACTGATCTATCTATTCTGTGATTAGATTGCTAAAATGTTTGATCTGCTCTAGTTTATACGGTAAATATACTTGTATGTAACATCACAGATCGCAAGTGCCTTCAGTACAGCATTTAAAAAACTACGTTTTTTCAGGGTCTTTCTATAATTTTTTAGGTTCTTTATATCATTCTACCCATGTTCCTGCAAAACCCATCAGGTGCCAACAAAACACTGTGCTGTGTGTACTTTAATTATCATTTATCCAAACATGATTTTCCCAACCAGACTTTCCAGAAATGTTGTATTTCTGCACCTGATGCTCTCAGTTTTCATCACGGTTCTTGCTCATTTGACAACCCAGACACCATTTAAATATCAACAGGGATACCTGAATCTGGCCCATCTTTTTCTAAATATTTCAGGACCATGAACGGAGATTTCCATTTAAATACTGCTATATCTTTCATAATTTTTGTGGATTGCATGGCGTCATCTTAAAATACCCTCCCGGTTTCTTAAGGACACCAGAAACCTAGGAACCATATACTGCCAAGATTGCCCTTACCAAGATTTTAGTAGTACCAAGAGTGATTTGTGGTGCTAAAGTTATTTTGCTTCCGGCTCCAAAAGATGAAAGTACTGGTCATTTATCTAGTAGCATAAGAGGCCTATACAATTTCTACTGCTCGGACATGGTAATAAAATGAGTGAAGCCGAAACGTACGCAAAAATCAAGAGGAAAAATTGTAGGTCCTCTAAAAGCAAGTTTAAGTTTATGTTGTAAGTGGACAACACAGTGCTTGTGTAGACTGAAATCTAAAGGAATGGTGTATGCCGTGCCCAGTTGTTTTTTTTTGATGAACTACAAAATACCACTCCCTCTCCTTATATTCACAACACTGGATGGAAGTGTTTTGTAGCCCAAGAGAAAAACTAAGAGGGCTGATTAGACTCCTTGAGATAACACAGGCAGAGCACACAGGACAGCTCGAAATTTCTGATAGAATCAACTGGTATTTTTTGAATTCACCAACTGGTATTTTTTGAATTCACCAACTGGTATTTTTTGAATTCACCAATCAGATAACAAAATGCTTTCAATATTGTATTTAACAGAGCAAAATGGAGAAGGTCATTGTTAGGGTTTACATACACTGTAACTCGCTGGTTGAAGTGACTGTTATTAGTAGTTTTCTTAGACTCAGGTGAAGAGTCATTCAACTGCCAGGCTGTTCTAGGAAAGATCATTAGCAAACATTAGACATTAAACTCTTACTGGTATAGGAAAGATAATTGATCATAATATAGACACACTTCTTCTGAGGGAGTCTGAATGGCAGACCACAAGCATAAATAGACTATAATTCATAATTAATTCATTTAGGTTAGCAGCAAGATACAAAGACCGATGTATGGACGTCCGCAAATGCTTTTTTTAAGCAGTCTTACAATGAAAATTATGGTTTAAGAAAGTGTGGTACTGCATATGGCATGTAAATCAAACTGTACAAGGGTGTTCAATGAGCCAAGTATTGCTATTTTTGATATATTGGCTGTAACCATTTCTGCACGTTCCAAATAAATTCATTGTGTGTTTGTAGTATGGAGGCAATCTGAAAGAAATGTGAAAGAATAGAATGGCCTACTCTTTTTTTTTTGTGTGTGTTGCACTTTTGTAATTTACTAGGGTTAGTCTCTGACGTTGTCTAGGGTAATGTGCAGGAACGCATTCTCATGGGATTTTGTAAACTCGCTCAAGTACCTACAGATAGGGGCCAGAAGACTGAGACCAAGGGATATTTTTTTTAACTTTTTACTTCTAATATCTTTTGGGTGTTTTTAGCTTTTAGTTACTGTTCTTTATAAGGGAGTTGGGCTCAGTAATACATTGGGTTTTTTTTTTTTATGCAAGGTCCAGGTTTGCATAGACCTCAAGCAGCTTCCTCTGCCCTGTATTTGGTCACCTGACTGGCCTAGAACTGACACATGGAGTGAGCCACATACTCTTCCACAACCAAAAGTACTTGGTTATTTCCTTTGACTCCCAAGACTGATCAAAACGAAAGGGGAGCAAAAGTAAAAGGTGAGTAAATGCTGGGGAGGGGTGGAGTAAAGCAAATATGTTGCTTCGCCCTGAATGATTTGCTTTACAAAGTTGCAGATAGATATATATATATAGAGATATATATATATATATAGAGATATAACTACTTCCAACCTCCAAGTCGCTTAAGGTATTTTTAGATGTAGCATCCAGTTTAGAAGCTCTGAATATAAAGGATGACTAGAAGGGTCAGAGTCTACAAGAGAGGGAACCCTACCCGGCTAATTGTGGGTACCATCTAGGAAAACAAATTCATTTGGACTGAAGGAAGCATATGCATTCAAATATCCATTACTCTCTCCCTTAGAACGTTTACTTGCCAAGGAGTGTGTCTACTCTGAGGGATTACCATCAGGATGAGATCTGGATAACCC
>NW_017307001.1:0-26201 GCF_000935625.1 Nanorana parkeri
GGGGCACACGGGGGGCAAGGAATAACCTAGGGAGGGCAATTGCCCCCCTGTAGAGACGCCTATGGACACTCCTGCTAATGTTGAATGAGGAAGACACTTATAATGGGTGCAATGCTGGAATGAAGGAGAGGTAGGAGACATGGGCCACTGGAAAGGTGATTTTACTAGTTCTTCTCTTGCAGTGAAATGGCAATTGAATGTGTTTAGACACCTAGCAGGGTCTCTTCAATTCTTAACCTCTCCCTCACAATTAAACCCCTAAAATGAGCCCCTAAGTCTTAGGCCCCGTTCACATTGAGCGATTTATTGCGCGGTAATTTTCGCGCTATATCGCGGCTATTTACCGCGCAATATCGCTCTTCAATGCTTTGCAATGGGGCAAAGGGTCCTGCTGTCGCGGGTCGTGTGTCGCTACAGCAGGACACTTTTTTGAGCGGATTTTGCCGCGATTCAATGCTTTTTGATGCAAGCATTTGCGCGATATCGCGCAAAATGCAAATCGCGTGACAAACGCGTGATTTGTGAATCGCCAAGTGTGAATGGGGCCTTAAGCCCTCCCCAATTCCCTTTTAAAATATAGCCCTAACCTTAATACTAAAGGTTAAACTAAACCGTGTATCTCTTACCCTAACCTACCCTTTAAACGAATCCCTACCACTATGTTAAACCCCCTTTTTTTGCATACTCGAAAGATTGGTGCTGAATCTTCAAAGTGGCTGTACTGAAAGTACCAATAATACAGAACTAATTGATATTCCTTTGTGCCCAAATGGAACTGAGGTAAAAGCAGCAGGCCAGTGAAAGTGACCTATGGAAGGGGAATCCCACTGGGGACACATTCCCTTACTTATTTTCCCTGTGACACCTGTTGCCTGTACAAGAAATGGGGATGTAGAAAACAATAGAAACAGTATTATAATTTCGTACTCTAAGAACACTATAAAAACTGGAGGTGTGCAAGTTTTTTTGGATGGTGTTACTATGGAGCGTGGACGGCTCCTGGCCAGCACCTGGTTGTGGAGACTGATGGAGTGGTGAGGTTTTTTTGCGCTATTGCACATTCCCAAGAACACATACACTTTTTTAGGGGAGCACACAACCCACATGCAAAAAATGACCATCTAAGGGAATAATAAATGCATAAATGCAAATGAATACTGTAATGGTCTACAAAAACTACTCCATATATTGTATATCTATCTGTTAGATAATATTATTTTGCAGTTATGCAATTTGTTAATGTTCATACAAAAAAATATTTTGCAATAGATCTTTCTTGTGTGCTATATTCCCCTATTTCGTCTGGAAAGTTACAAATTTAAAAGGTCATATGGGGGATTTTTTTGTTAGAAGAAAAATAATGGTGATAAGTAAGATACTGTATATATATATATATATTTCTGTCACTTTACTAGCACTCAAAACTTTTCTACCTCCATCCTGTTCCTTCCTTTTTGTTTACATGCAGATGGTAGGCTTAACACTAATCTCATTGTAGGATCATCCTGACCTATTATGTACTTTGCCGCAAAGCCGACACTAAAAATAAGAAGACTATCTTGAACTGTCGAACAAAGCAACCAATATTTTTTGCAAAACGAATCAGGTTATTTCCTCTCGGTATTTGTTTTAAATGTGATACCCCAAAGTCCCTGTTTTGATACTTTAACAACTCCAGTTCCTAGCTGCTCTCCCAGTAACCACTAATGTTAATGGCTCTTCATTTTGTCTTTGCACATACAGCAGCAATTGGCAGCATGTTCCTGAACATACACCAAAAACTTTGGGTAACATCTTGGTCTTTAGAGGTATGGAAGGCTGAAAGCATTCTTTGTTTAATTTTACACAAAAACTAACAAAAAAGCAAAATGCAGACATGTCAAGCAGCTACTTTATGACTTTTTCATTATTGATGTTTGCGTTTTTTTGTATTTCTCCTTTAAAATATATTTTGTGTATTCCCTACCTAGCCTAAACTTTTGATATTGATTTAGAGAGCAAGTGACAACATCTGCTAGGCATGAGCAATCAATACTAAATGAATCCACCTGCAGAATCTAAACACAATCTACGCTAAATAAAATAGTCTTCATTTTAAAAGTATTCTGGAATTCACTCCTTGAGGTGTGTGTGAGGACGGGGGTATTATTATCTTGTTCTATTCCCCAGTGCTCTGTCAAACTTAATTACAACTCTTTTGATGAGTAAAGTAAAGTAGAGGTATATAACAACATGCACAATAGCTCCTAGGAGTGACAAAAATACACTGTAAAGTAGCCACCGCTCCAAGCTCGCTCCCATGATAGACTACAATCTGACATTTTGTTAAAGGAGAACTATGGGGTTAGGGCTTTTCCCCATAGTTCTCCTTAGGGTAACGGGAGGACACAAACTAGCGTCCTCCCGTCACCCCAAGCTCAGTATACCGAGAGCTACAGCTCGCGGTATACTGAGACGCCGCGGTATACCGCAAGCTTCTGCTCGCGGTATACGGAGACACCGCAGCTGAAGCGGATCCCGACAATTATGTCTGGATCCGTCCAGCTGCGTGAAAGACAGCTGGCTCTGCCTATCTAGAGGCAGAGCCAGCTGTACCCGACCCCTCCCCCGTCCGATCCACCAGTCAGCGCTTGCGGATCGGAGCGGGGAGGGGGGAATCCAGCCCCTCCCCTGGTCACGGCAGAGAGCTGTGACAGGATCGAGAGGTGAGAGAACGCCGATATGTGTTCGCTCACTTCTCGATCTACTGAGCCTGTCGCAGGTCGGTTAGAACTATGAGGTGGGTGAAAAGCACTCACCTCATAGTTCTCCTTTAACTAATTTGTATTGAGATTGTACTCCATCACGGGAGCGAGCTTGGAGCGGTGACTACTTTACAAAACACACAGGGACCATGGGGAACAAAAGTGCCAACCTCCAGAAGGAAGGACAGTGTCAGCACCAATTCGGAGATGATTTGATGATCTACAGCTGAGTGATACACAAATAAGATACATTGTTGTTAATAGTTATTCTACTTGAATACCTTTTTAAGGTTTATCTTCTGAGTTTTGTGTCACTTTAACCCTTGCTGTTAGACCCTTTTGCTGTTGCTGCCATGAGCTTATTTTAAACCTGTAATCCCTACCTAAGAACAACCTACCCACTAAACCATAGAAACCTATATAAGTGAAATTGTGGGTAGCCCAGCCTTGAGTACAAAAAAGAAAAACCAGGAAATGTTCAGTGTAAAAGATCCTAGCATAGGGGAGTTGCTTTGGGCACTAGAATTTGTGTGTCTGCTGTCTCCAGTGATAGGTCCAGCTCTGGGAATACTTATTGTAATTGATGTAGCACAGTAGAGTGGAACTCCATCTAAACCTTTCTTTTTTCTTAGTGAAGGAGAGAGAGAAGCAGAAGGGCAGAATCGGCATCAGAATTTTGCTTACTTATTTTTAAAGGGTTAAAACTTTTGTCAAATATAAAACAACATAGGACTTTGGCCTAACATTTTTTCACTATTGGATAGAATGTGGAAAGTACCTCTGTCAGTATTTTCTTGGTGTCCACGTCCATTTGACAAGGTTTTCCCTTACTTTGTGGTCACTGGGATAGGAGATTCTCTACAACAGTGACAGTGGAAATAATGAAATCACTTCTTGTGTGGAAGGCTTATAACCCTTGGAGATCACTGTTTTGCAGTAACTATGGTAATTATGAAGATCTGAACTTTCATTGATAATACCTCATAAAGCTGCTGCAACTTGATTTCTAATTGGTCGCCCTAGGTTAATGCACCTTGTGCTTTTAAATATTTATTTTCAATTTTAACCTCTCTCCCTTTTTGGCATTTATCAAATTGTAAGACAGCAGGATTATTCAACCATTAATAATAAAAATTCATTCTGTCATGTGAACATTGTGAGGATGGCTCATAAGCATAAGAAAAAAGCTAAGAATGGATGATAAACATTTTTGATGAACTGTTGTTGTTTTTTTTAATAATATGAGTATTGCACTGTGACATATCCTACCAGCCAAATATGATTGCACTGGAGCCATTATTAAAAGTTAAATCTAGACTGTGAAATACTGTATATTTTTCAGATTTTATTATTTATGTTTCAAACAGAAAACATTTTCCATAATGCTAGTACGAGCAGACCTATCTGTTTTAAAACAAGTTGCTGCATTCAAGGTCCAATAAACTTTAAACAAAACAACACAAATTTAATAAAAATGGCAATAATATTAATTAGTGGCATCATGTTACATTATGTTCACGAATTAAAAAGTATATTATTTATTTAGTTATGTTATATTGTTAAAAATCTAAAACATACCAGAAAACAAAAGGTGTAAAACTCTATGCACATAGATATATAGATTATTATTATTTGGTAACAGTCTTAGGATATACTTTACAAGGTATTGTTAAATGTCATGTATCTCTTTAGTTTAAAGAAGGCTTACAAATGGCAGTGGTATGGAAGATGACAGTTATTATAAAGAAATATAAGGCTATACAGCTAAGTCATGTCAGAGCACTGACATGTGAATTACATATAATGCAAATGGGGTAAAACTCTACACTGCGGTGACTTTGCAATGCCAGGCAGTAGATGCTAAGGTAAATAAAAATCATAGAACTGAATAAAGTGAATTAAAATGTATTATTACAAAAATGAATTATCTCAAGGGAAACTGTTGGCCATACCACTTCATAAATGGAGGAAGCACTTTGATATCATCTTGCTACCATTTAGCCCTATCAAGCTAAATTGACATCCAAAGATTTGTTTTACATTCCTCTTAGATCAAGGTTTAAGATCAAAGTTTAATGGGGTTTCCCATGTTGCTTATAAAAGTGCCCTTTATTTAGGACTTACACAGAACAGTAGGGGAAGCTCTTTTTGCCATTGTATATCCAAAAATGTATACGTTGATGAGGTTTAATCACATCTGGAAAACCTCAGTAGGCACCAAGTTTACCTAATAGCCCTTGAGCTGTTCTGCAGCGACCCCAAAGCAACATACTGGGAAGGGCGTTCAAGGGGTGTAATACATGTTTCTATGGTTCTGGTGTACTTATTTTAACTATTTTCCCACTTACTAGCAATATACAACATTGCTTTTCTTTAACTGTGCATGACAGGCTTTGCAGAGTACAAAATAGTGACATCTACTTTACAAATATGAATATACACATGGATTTAGGGCTGAGTTAAGGACAGCATTTTATTTTGCCAATTAAAATCTGCTAGTGTTTAGTGTCATTTTTGAAGTCCAGGTTTACCAAAACTGAACATTTTTAAGAACAATTACTTCATTATTTGCAGTTTTTATTTGCCTATGAATGAATCTGACACTGACAGCGACATTGGTTATTTTGCTGATTTGGCTATTGTGTGACAATGGATGAGTGAAGTGATTTTGGCAAACATGAAACTACTAAAACTTTTTTTTTTTTTTTTTTTAAAGGATTGGCTTTTGTCTTTCATTCCTTTTTTTTGAGAGGGTGCATTTTTAGGGTAGTTTATTTCATTTAGTGTTATTTATATTAGCTTCTTTTTTTTCATTTTGGATTATTTCTACACTTTTTTTTGTTATTTCACTGTAAAAAAAAGTTTAGTAATGAGGCTAATGAGGGTCCGTGTTTTGATATTTTGACAGAAGAACAGGTCCTGGACATTTAAAGGACGCTTCCACTAAAAACTGATTGGTTGACCCGCAAGATCCCCACTCACATCTACGGCTTAGCTATGAATGGAGAACCAGTTGGAGCAGAGCACAACGGCCCAATGCTGTAGCACTCTTTAATGATCCTGCCACTGGTGATAGACAACAATACATCCCTATGGGTGGCTGGATGTAAACAGACCTACATCTGCCTATACCAGCCCACTTCCAGGTCAGTTTCGGTTCTCCAGACCGACCGGAGACGTTGGTTGACCTGACCAGACGTTGGTGGAAGCACGTCTACTTACATCAGGCCACCAATAGTGATTACATGCGTCTGTTTCTCCTCCATCCCAAATTGGAGGAAAAATTGCAATGGGCACGGATGTCACAAATCTGACAACCGTCTCCGTTCTGATCCGACTCAGTATCGGATTCATCTAGGACACCGTACTAGATGAATCCGATGGAATGATGGAAGCTGAAGCTTTATTAGTTTTGTATCTCTGCTGGTGAGGTTCACCCTACTTATTCTGGTGACCATTGTCAACGAGATAGAAAGTGATGGCAAAACAGACCCTCTACACCCCTCACCTCATGTACTGTCCCCCCTCTACACCCCTCACCTTATGTACTGTCCACCCTCTACACCCCTCACCTTATGTACTGTCCACCCTCTACACCCCTCACCTTATGTACTGTCCACCCTCTACACCCCTCACCTCATGTACTGTCCACCCTCTACACCCCTCACCTCATGTACTGTCCACCCTCTACACCCCTCACCTCATGTACTATCCACCCTCTACACCCCTCACCTCATGTACTATCCTCCCTCTACACCCCTCACCTTAGGTACTGTCCACCCTCTACACCCCTCTCCTTATGTACTGTCCACCCTCTACACCCCTCACCTTATGTACTGTCGACTCTCTATACCCCTCACCTCATGTACTGTCCTCCCTCTACACCCCTCACCTTAGGTACTGTCCACCCTCTACACCCCTCACCTTATGTACTGTCCACCCTCTACACCCCTCACCTCATGTACTGTCCACCCTCTACACCCCTCACCTCATGTACTGTCCTCCCTCTACACCCCTCACCTCATGTACTATCAACCCTCTACACCCCTCACCTTATGTACTGTCCACCCTCTACACCCCTCACCTCATGTACTATCCTCCCTCTACACCCCTCACCTCATGTACTGTCCACCCTCTACACCCCTCACCTCATGTACTGTCCACCCTCTACACCCCTCACCTCATGTACTGTCCTCCCTCTACACCCCTCACCTTATGTACTGTCCACCCTCTACACCCCTCACCTCATGTACTGTCCACCCTCTACACCCCTCACCTCATGTACTGTCCACCCTCTACACCCCTCACCTCATGTACTGTCCACCCTCTACACCCCTCACCTCATGTACTGTCCTCCCTCTACACCCCCTCACCTCATTTACTATTGACCCTCTACACCCCCTCACCTCATGTACTGTCCTCCCTCTACACCCCCTCACCTCATGTACAGTCCACCCTCTACACCCCTCACCTAGGTACTGTCCTCCATGCACCCCCACTCACCTCATGTACTGTTCACCCTACACCCCGCTCACCTCATTTACTGTCCTCCATGCAACCCCCTCACTTGATTTACTGTCCTCTCTGCACCCTTCACCTCATTGACTGTCCTCCATACACCCCCCTCACCCGAGGCCCTTTTACCTCATGGACATGGTATCCCTTGTTGCCACCATCGGCGGCCTCGGAGCTCAGAGACAACCCCATGTCCATGAACACTCCGCCGTGTCAGCTGAAGAGACACAACACTCATCCAGGTCAACCAATCAAGCACCAACGCTGGTATAGGTGGAGAAGACATCAGGGATTGGCTGGTCTGCCTGGGGGAGGGCTGGTAAAAGGGGAAGTGGAGGGGTAACCAGGGACACAGTAAAGTGTATGAGTGACTGTAAGATTCCTTACCTGAGATCAAGTCATAGACAGGAGGAAAGAAACATCTCAGCGGGGGACTGCATGGAAGATATCCCTATAAGAGAGACTGGTTAATTGCACCTGCAACTTGTGTCATAGCAAGCAGAGCCGGCCGCCTGGCGCCACCGTTGCCATGGCGTCCTGTGCAACACCCCAAAAGCCAGCCCTGTGTGGAGACATATTGGGTTTGCCTTGTTTGTAAGTGGTCTTTAACAGAGTATATAAACTCTTCCCCCGAAAACTACAAATGTTGGTGAGCATCCCCAAATGTGGGTCTTTTACAACAATTGCATCATTAATAAGCATCAGCCCAAGAGCTGGAGCATGTTTAGGACAAAAAAAGATGAGCAGTGAAGGGTGACAGAGAGGAGGTGTGGAGCCGACAGATATGTGGCCACATTGGAAGAGTGATACCCTATTGTGTGAGTCTTACCAAGGCATTGGGAAGATGGTGTGCCTATATGTATAAAAGTAATAGAGGGATAAGCAGGGCCACCAAATAGATAATAGGAATAGATAATATAGAACAGTCCTCCCTCTGATTTGTTATTCCTTTTCTTCACCCCGGTTCTTCTGCTTTTCACCATGTCTGTTTTTCACAATTTACTTTGATCCTGTTTATTCTTTACCCAATTCCCTGATGGTCCTTTATCTCCCCTTTTGTCTTTCAAACCTCAATATTGTTTTTCTGTCAACCTTGTTCCTGCTTCTCCTGTCATTTTCATGTCTGTCTATGCTCATCTTGGGTCTCCTTCTGTCCTCCTCGTTGTCTGTTCTTCATATTTGTTTCAGCTTATCTCAGGTGTTCTTCTGTCATCCATCATGTCAGTTCTTGATGTCTGTCTATGCTCATCCTGGGTCTTCTTCTGTCCTCCATGTCAGTTCTTGATGTCTGTCTATGCTCATCCTGGGTCTTCTTCTGTCCTCCATCATGTCAGTTGTTCATGTTTGTTGATGCTCATCCCGGGTCTTCTTCTGTCCTCCAGATTGTCTGTTCTTCATAATTGTTTTAGCTCATTGTGGGCCTTCTGTCCTCCATCATGTCATGTTTGTTTATGCTCATCCCAGGTCTTCTGTCCTCCATCATGTCTGTTCTTCATGTTTATTTATGCTCATCCCGGGTCTTCTCCTGTCCTCCATCATGTCAGTTCTTCATGTCTGTCTATGCTCATCCCGGGTCTTCTTCTGTCCATCATGTCAGTTGTTCATGTTTGTTGATGCTCATCCTGGGTCTTCTTCTGTCCTCCACCTTGTCTGTTCTTCATAATTGTTTTAGCTCATTATGGGTCTCCTGTCCTTCATCATGTCATGTTTATTTATGCTCACCCCAGGTCTTCTTCTGTCCTCCATATTTGTTTCAGCTCATCCTGGTCTTTTCTGTTCTCCATCTTGTCTGTTCTTTCTGCTTCTTTCTGCTAGCCTTAGATAAGTATTTGCCCTCCATCTTGTGTGTTCTTGTTTCACCTATTTTTTCTTCTAGTGTAGTACATAATTACATACCAACTTACCTTGTTTTAACCAGTTTCGTTGCGCTAGGATAAATAATGTTTAAGTCACCAGCTGCAACAATGTGTAC
Organism: Nanorana parkeri; assembly: GCF_000935625.1. NCBI lineage: Eukaryota > Metazoa > Chordata > Amphibia > Anura > Dicroglossidae > Nanorana > Nanorana parkeri. The sequence continues at coordinate 9,232 of NW_017307001.1, forward strand.
AAACGTGATCAATGTGAACCAAGTATGTTGCGCTTGATATTAAATGTTGATACAGTGGATACCCTTAACGCGTTTCGTTGTCTGTAGACTTTTTCAAAGTTGTTTTTTTTTACTTTTTGTAGATGTTTCGTCGTCTGTAGACTTTTTCAAAGGCTACAGGCGACGAAACGCGTTAAGGGTATCCACTGTTTCCTCTTTGATATACCGGAAAAGATCAACCAGGCTGGGTGTCCTTTACACTCAAATGCTGTTTTACTATTCAAATCTTGTAAGTGCGATCACTTTTTACTTATAATAAAGGACCTTGCTGTTGCACATAGATCTGTTTCTCTCTTGTGGTTCCCCCTTTTTCTTCCTCTGCTGGACAGCCCGGCGTTGCCCCTAATTACACCTGGAGGGTGTTTGGCGCCGCCATCGAGGACAAGTGCTGGCTGATCGGAGGAGAGAGATGACAATAGAGGTTCCGCGTACTCAGTGACGGAACAAAAGTAATAGAAGGTTGATTTACTATTTTCTTCGATTGAAAGGACTTTGCTTATCCTCATTTTCGTTCTATATAAGGACATTGATAACTGGTGACTGAGGCCGATATATAGTGGTCTTACCACAATGATTGAAAATGTCCTAATACTGCATTATATTTGGAATTTTTAGAAAGTTTTTACCCACTATTGGTTATTTTTCACTTCCAGAACTTGGTTTTGAATAGTTGATCAATCATTGGTACAGTATCGATTTTATGTGGTTTATTTAACTGTTAAAAATCCCTTTTTTAAAATTTATATATGCACTGATAATACGATCACCGCCACATCAAATTACTTACTATTACACAATCATTTTGGTGGAGGAGGGAGGCACATTAGACCTCACCACATAGTTTCAAGAACTTTACATCATAAATACAATCACTGAATATTGCTAAAACTAATCACTCAATAAAAGACAGGTTAATTTCTTTGTTTTTTATTTTTACATACATCATAAATAATCACAGATTATTGATATAAAGATTCACTCAACAACAGATATTTTAAGTTTATTGTCCCTTAATTAATGTATTTATCTATTTTTCACTCATTTTCAAGTAATAAGAATCACGACACGAGTATCACCACCTTTAATACATTTTTTATTTATAAATAAATTATTGTTAAAAAAACATTTACAAGTTAAAAAACATTTACGAGATATAGGAGGACACGAATAACATTTAACACCAAGCGCAACATACTTGGTTCACATTGACAACTTACCTTGTTGAAACATGCTATTGTATCTGAACTCGGCTGTTCTTCCTTTGTGGATTTGTTTGTATACTGTATCTACTATTTGGAAAAAAATCCACTTTCTAGCTATAGACCAGACAGAAAAACGCTGGAAAACTTCTGCGTACAAATCTTAAAGTTGTTTGAAATCAAACAATCCTCAATAAGTGATGCCATGTTGTGTCAGTCCACCATTGGTCAGAATTGTTTATAATTGGCTGTATTCTGCTATTGTGGCTTTATGTAGCACAGCTTTAAGCCATCTCTGTCTTCTCCAAATCACTCTTTGTGTTTTGTTTTCTCCTCAGATGATGATCATTATGGGAGTGATATGGGCCATCATCATCCCCCTCATAATTATTCGTGAGTTATTGTCCTCTTGTGTGTCTGTGTGTTTATATATATTTTTTTTTTTTTATGCATGTAATTTTTATTGGTATTTCAAAAGGAAGCATGACAAAATTGGGTAGACTAAAGGGTTACAAAAGAAATGACATCGTAACACCAGAGGTATGTGTGTCTCAAACTGTCCCAAGAGCGAGTGTATACACATGAATTAGTCAATGGGCATTATATAAGACAGCCATCTCCAACAGAATCATAAATCCAGAGTTACATAATGAACTACAAACTGAAGCTTAACACGTAACACTTAACATCCTAAAAACAAGGAGCAAGAAAAATAAGAGAGAAGTGTTTATATTTTTTAAACTATATATATGTATGTATGTATGTATGTATGTATGTATGTATGTATGTATGTATGTGTGTGTTTGCTGCTTGTTATCTGTGCTGTATACACATGGTTGACTATACTAACCTCTTCTTTTTTTTTTCTTGCTTCTCTCCCCCATTGCTTCCCTGCTGTGCTCCCATCCCATCCTTGTGTCTACTGTATGTACTACACCCCTTGTCCACCATCTTGGTTTTGGTTTTTACATTTATTGCTGGTTTTCCCCTCATCCTTCATCTTGTCTGTGCTTAACACTCATCCCTTGTTTCCACTCCTCCATCTTGTCTCTACGTCCCCCTTATCCCTTGCCCTCTATCTTGTCTGTTCTTTACCCTCATCACTTGTCCTCCATCATGTCTGTACTTTACACTTATCTTTTGTCTTACATCACTACATCTGATCTGTTCTGGACCTTCATCTCCTGTTATCCATCACTGCATCCTGTCTGTTCTTCACCCTTATTCCTGCTAACCCTTGGTTTACCTTATGCCCTCTTTCTGGGTTATTCTTCCTTTTTCTGCTTATCCTTTGTCTTCCACTTGTCTTCTACCCTGTCTAATATTCACGCTTATCCTAAATCCTCTTCATTTTTTACTCTTGTCCCTGATGGTTCTGTATCTCCTCTTTTGTCTTCCAAACCTCGATCTTGTTTGTTTTTCCACTTTGTTCTTGCTCCTACTGGGTCTCCCTGCCTGGTTTTATCTGTTATCCCTGCTTCTCTTTGATCCTGTTTATTCTTCACCCTCATCCCTGATGGTTCTGTATCTCCTCTCTGTCTTCCAAATCTTGATCTTGTTTGTTTTCAACCTTGTTCCTAATCCTGGATCTACATCTGTCCTGCACCTTGTCTGTTCTTCATGTTTCTTCCTGCTTGTCCCTGATCTTCGTCTGTCCTGCATCTTGTCTGCTCTTTATGAGTCTTCTTGCTCATTTTTAATCTTCTTCTGTCCTCCATCTAGTCTGTTCTTCATGTTTCTTCCTGCTTGTCCTGGATCTTCTTCTGTCCTCCATCTTGTCTGTTCTTCATGTTTCTTCCTGCTTATCCTCCTCTGTCTTCCATGCTTGATTTTATTTTTTCTCCCCCTTCTCCTTAATCTTAACTGTTCCTTTGTGTTTGTTCTCACTCACCCCATTCTCTTTGCCCTCCACCTTGTCTTCATTATACCTCATCTCTGATGCTTTTCATCGTTTCCATTTCTTCCATATTATCTGTTCTGTGTCTTTCTCCGTTCCTTTGTTCCTCACCTTGGCTTTGTTGCTGACCCTTGTTCCTGCTCATCCCGTGTCGGCCCCTTGTTAACCAACCATCTCTAATCATTGCCTTTTGTCTTACCCATCCCCGTATCTGTCATTTCTTTTTTTCTATCACTTGGACTCATTTTGTCTGCTGCCCTGATGTACCTTCCCTCCTCTACATCCCAACTTTTTCTGCTTTTGTCCCCCGCAGTTTTTATGTGTGTGGCAATAGGATGAATCCCCCTCTCTCCTTATCACCGCCCTCAGTTCCCCTCCCCCTCCTATTCCCACAACATAAATATTCAAATAAATGTTCTTTAACCAAAATATTCTGTTTGAGGCTTATTCTTTCCGACGGTGACGAGGGGATGTTCTACTCTGTTTAATATCAAGCTGAAAAGCGCTACATCCGAAAAGCTTTAAACCAACTTTATTTGTTCCAGCACAAAGGAGGACATTCCGCACAGCATCACTGATGCGTTCCACCCCCCTACTGGGACTTAACCTGGCTCTTTGATTAAGTGTCACTAGGGGGGTGAAATGCGTCAGTGAGAAGTGACCTCCTTTGTGCTGGAACAATAAAGCTGTTTTTCAGATTTTCTGAAGCGACGATGTGCGGTTACATATTATGCTGTGCTGGCGTGTTTGGGAAGAGATGGATCCTGATGCATTCTGCCTCTTACTGGGGCCTGTCCTATCTATCTATTGGGAGGGGGGTGGGGGGGCTGACCGTTCGGGCAGTTGGGCACTGCCCGAGGGCCCGCAGCGATGAGGAGGCCCGTGGTGGCTGCCAACTTGTCATGCTGTCCTCCTCATGCCCTGTGTTTTGTCTCTGGTTCTGGCTGAGGGCTGCGAATGGGGAGTTCCATGGCTGCCTGTCAGTGACAGGAGTTTAACACACTGATGTATACGGACGAGGGGCACCAATATATGTACACTGTACACTAATCCTGGTCAGTAGGTGGACCATGATTCATGGATTCCATCAGTACTGGAAACAGAGTGAGAATCCAGCATTACAGTGACATGAAATGTGTTAGGATGTAGTCTTCTAGCAGGGACTGTGGGGACTGTGCATGTCTAATGTGCCAAAACACTGCATCTGTTCGCTACTTGCAATTGTTTTTTTTTTTTTGCATGCACGGTGCACTGTACACTCACAGCCCACTCTCCACGTGCCACCTATATGTGATTACTGGGGGGCCTGGCTGGGGACACCTTTGAACAACCCCAGTGCAGCATCTCCACGCCAATTGGGGTTGCCTGAGTTCTGCACAGCACACTGAGGGTCTCCTACCAAAGAGGAGTAACTTCTGCTCCACACAATGCGGACACTTCATTTTCCACAACTGACATGTATCCAAGCAAGGGAAAACGGTAAAGTCTATAGTCTGTGCGCTACTTACTACTGACCTCTGCACTCTGCATCATTACTGACCTCTGAACATTGTGCATTACTTACTACTGATCTCTACACTCTGTGCATCACTACTGACCTCTGAACACTGTGCGTTACTACTGACCTCTGAACACTGTGCGTTACTACTGATCTCTACACTCTGTGCATCACTACTGACCTCTGAACACTGTGCGTTACTAGTGACCTCTGCACATCACTACTGACCTCTGTGCGTTACTACTGACCTCTGAACACTGTGCGTTACTACTGACCTCTGAACACTGTGCGTTACTACTGACTTCTGCACTCTGTGCATCACTACTGACCTCTGCACTCTGTGCGTTACTACTGACTTCTGAACTCTGTGTGTTACTACTGATCTCAACACTCTGTGCATCACTACTGACCTCTGAACTACTGATCTCTACACTCTGTGCACTACTACTGACCTCTGAACACTGTGCGTTACTGAGGTCTGCCGTGTGTTGGTTCTAGTCTGAGGTCTGCCGTGTGTTGGTTCTGGCCTGAGGTCTGCTGTGCGTTGGTTTTGGCCTGAAGTCTGCTGTGCATTGGTTCTGGTCTGAGGTCTGCTGTGCTATGGTTCTGGTCATGCGGTCTGTTGTGCATTGGTTATGGTCATGCGGTGACTCACCATTCTGGGGCTTAACGTATGCACCCCCCCAACTCCACTCTGACTAATTTGATTTATGTTACTGTTTCTCTTCCTGTCCCATTTAGGGGACGCCCCTCCTCCATGCCTGGCCCATTCAGACAACTGTCCCATTTAGTAGCTTTACAACTGACGGAGATCTCTGTCTCATTTTTGCATTCAAACAAATAAATAAAATCAAACAATAAAATAACTTATGTGGAGCAGTTGCCCATGGCAACCAATCAGCTTCTTTCTTCCGCTTGTTTGGTTAAGATTTTAAAATGAAATTGGATGCTGATTGGTTGCCGTGCACATCTGCTCCACATTCTGTCTGCTCCAGTTTTGATAAATTCCCCTCTCAGTGTTTGTGAGAACTAAGTGACATTAGTCGTAAGTTTATTTTTCTAAACTTACTAAAACACTTGCAGCTCTCATCACTGAAAGGGGACATGCTGGGGACGTGATTGGACAGTTCCAACATCAAGACCATTAGAGACCAATTTAGAAATTGAGCTAAATGGGAGATTTTTATTCTAGTTCGGCTACTTTGACCCAGATTCTTCAGTTCTGCCAATTATCCGGGGTGAGCTGCAGGAGAATTAGTAGGAGATGTGACCGGGGAACTGAAGAATCTGGGTCAAAAATCTCCCATTGAGCTCACTTTCCAAATTGGTCTCTAATAGGGCTGCGGAAATTAATGATTAATCCCTCGATTAATCGTTAATTTTTTTGATCGATCAAAGTTTTTTTGATCCGTACTCACCTCTCCGCTGGCTTCCGGGTCTTCCGTCGATGTCCGCGACGTCACCGGACTCCTCCCACCTTCCACAAGTGGCTCTGTCGGCTAACGAAGAGAAGGGGGAGGAGTCCGGTGATGGCGATGTCCGTGACGTCACTAGACTCCTCCCCCTTCCATCCGTTACCCGATGGACCGGTGAGTACACATCCTAACTCTCCTGGCCGCCCGGGAGAGAACACTTTTTACCGGAAAGGTTTAATCTGCTAAACCTTTCCCTGCGATCGTTTTTTTTTTTTTTTCACTACTGACCTCTGAACACTGTGCGTTACTAGTGACCTCTGCACATCACTACTGACCTCTGTGCGTTACTACTGACCTCTGAACACTGTGCGTTACTACTGACCTCTGAACACTGTGCGTTACTACTGACTTCTGCACTCTGTGCATCACTACTGACCTCTGCACTCTGTGCGTTACTACTGACTTCTGAACTCTGTGTGTTACTACTGATCTCAACACTCTGTGCATCACTACTGACCTCTGAACATTGTGCATTACTTACTACTGATCTCTACACTCTGTGCACTACTACTGACCTCTGAACACTGTGCGTTACTGAGGTCTGCCGTGTGTTGGTTCTAGTCTGAGGTCTGCCGTGTGTTGGTTCTGGCCTGAGGTCTGCTGTGCGTTGGTTTTGGCCTGAAGTCTGCTGTGCATTGGTTCTGGTCTGAGGTCTGCTGTGCAATGGTTCTGGTCATGCGGTCTGTTGTGCATTGGTTATGGTCATGCGGTGACTCACCATTCTGGGGCTTAACGTATGCACCCCCCCAACTCCACTCTGACTAATTTGATTTATGTTACTGTTTCTCTTCCTGTCCCATTTAAGGGACGCCCCTCCTCCATGCCTGGCCCATTCAGACAACTGTCCCATTTAGTAGCTTTACAACTGACGGAGATCTCTGTCTCATTTTTGCATTCAAACAAATAAATAAAATCAAACAATAAAATAACTTATGTGGAGCAGTTGCCCATGGCAACCAATCAGCTTCTTTCTTCCGCTTGTTTGGTTAAGATTTTAAAATGAAATTGGATGCTGATTGGTTGCCGTGCACATCTGCTCCACATTCTGTCTGCTCCAGTTTTGATAAATTCCCCTCTCAGTGTTTGTGAGAACTAAGTGACATTAGTCGTAAGTTTATTTTTCTAAACTTACTAAAACACTTGCAGCTCTCATCACTGAAAGGGGACATGCTGGGGACGTGATTGGACAGTTCCAACATCAAGACCATTAGAGACCAATTTAGAAATTGAGCTAAATGGGAGATTTTTATTCTAGTTCGGCTACTTTGACCCAGATTCTTCAGTTCTGCCAATTATCCGGGGTGAGCTGCAGGAGAATTAGTAGGAGATGTGACCGGGGAACTGAAGAATCTGGGTCAAAAATCTCCCATTGAGCTCACTTTCCAAATTGGTCTCTAATAGGGCTGCGGAAATTAATGATTAATCCCTCGATTAATCGTTAATTTTTTTGATCGATCAAAGTTTTTTTGATCCGTACTCACCTCTCCGCTGGCTTCCGGGTCTTCCGTCGATGTCCGCGACGTCACCGGACTCCTCCCACCTTCCACAAGTGGCTCTGTCGGCTAACGAAGAGAAGGGGGAGGAGTCCGGTGATGGCGATGTCCGTGACGTCACTAGACTCCTCCCCCTTCCATCCGTTACCCGATGGACCGGTGAGTACACATCCTAACTCTCCTGGCCGCCCGGGAGAGAACACTTTTTACCGGAAAGGTTTAATCTGCTAAACCTTTCCCTGCGATCGTTTTTTTTTTTTTTTCTGACATCGGGAGCCGCGACCTCAGAAAAGAAAAACAAAGGCATACAATTGCATAGCTAGATTCCTATTGGCTATTACACTTTGCAATAGCCAATAGCAAACTAGCTAATGCAGAGCCGAAGGATCTAGCCGTAGCTTCAGCTGATCCTTGTGCTCACTTCGGCCCCCGTAGCCCATCGGTTCAGTACAGCCCGTACAGCAACTGAAGACAGCGGATGTCCCTGCAAATGACAGCTGGGCGGAGCCAGCCGTGATCTCACTGCTTGCTCCACCCAGTTGTAATAACAGATCAGCGTCCCCAAATGATCTGGGGACGCTGAGCTGTCATTAAACAATAACAACTGGGCGGAGCCGGCCGTGACATCATGGCAGGCTCTGCCCAGTTGTTATTCATTGGCCTGGGACCTGCTAGAAGACTCTGGCAGGTGTCGGCCAATAGGAAACAATTGGCATGAGCTAGCGGTTTCTATTTTGCCATTCTCAGGTCGGGTCAGCGTGCACCGTTTTTTTTTAAATTACTTTTTATTTATTTTTTATTTTTCTTTAAAATAATTAATTTTTTTACATTTTTAACCACTTGAAGACCAGGTGTTTACAGTATTCAGCGCTGCAATATTTTGACTGACATTTATTCTTTAGTCATGCAACGCTGTACTGAAATTAATTTTATATTGTTTTTTGGGGACAGATAGAGCTTTCTTTTGGTGGTATTTAATCACCACTGCGGGTTTTATTTTTTACTATATTAAGGAAAAATTACTGATAATTCTGAAATGTTTTAATTATTTTTTTTACATCGTGTTATAATACATCTATTATTACCCAATTTTTTGGTAAAACATAAAAGGAGGGGTCACAACGGGTAAATAGACACCAAACATGTCAAGCCTTTAAAATTGCGCACACACGCGAAATCACAAAAAATTGCCATACCCAAAATTGTCCATAGGCGATGATTTAAAAGCTTTCAGTTTAGTGTTATCAGTGACTAATGGCCCTAGAATTATTGCTCTCACTCACATAACATGTGCGGCGTAATGGGTGCAATCGTCGTTTTCGCATGTATGCGAACCTGACGCGGTTTGCACGCGTGTATCTATGGATGGGGACTTTAAAAATATTTTTGTGGGGTTTTTTTTATTATTTTTTCATGTGTGACTTTAAGATTTTTTTTTGCAGCTTAAATTTTTTTTCCTTTTTTTTTTTTCCACTTAACTTTATTATCACATAGGGACTAAGAAGCCCCCCTATGTGATAGCAAAGCGGATGTGATAGGTCCTCTAATGTCACCTAGGACACCCCAAAGAAGCTGATGAAGCAGAGGTCTGCTAAATCACTTCCGCATTCTGACAGCGGAGAGGGGACCAGAGGGAGATTGTGTACCGGTCTCCCTCTGATCCCCTGTCACAGAGCTACCATGCTGGTCCCGAGCTCTATAGCCGGCAGATTGCTTGTATGTAAACAGGCATCGCTGCCTGTTTTTTAATTTTGCCAGTTTCCCCCAGTTATGGACGCGTGCGAGTGGGCGGGGCTAACAGGCCGTCTTTAGACAGCCTGTTACATCCAGGAGGCTCCCGGCCGGCCGTTATAATTAAACGGTGATTAAAATAGTTTTCAACTTTTTTTTTCATTTAACTTATTTTCTATTCTGCTCGCTACCTCAGAGGTACCAAGCAGAATAGCCAAGCCGAATGCCACTTGGTGGCATTCGGCTATTTACTTACTGCCGTTTGGCCCCTATGAGAATATTTTATTTTTACTTTAATTGCAATACATAGGGGGCTTACAAGCCCCCCATGTGATAGCAGACTGGTGGTGATAGGTACTCTTTAAGGGGATATTGGGGGTCCAAAAGACCCCCAGTGTCACCTTTACACTCTAAATAAGCTATTGAAGTGCAGATTGCACTTCAATAGCTTATTGCTGGGCTTCAGGAGCCCAGCAATGAGAGCTATGGGACCGAAATGATGTAATCAGCATCGCTCCTGGTCCCATGGAACGGGGAGGAGACTGGTGGATGGACATTTGCCGCTCTCCTCCCCAGCATCCCCCGACACCTAAGAAGCCGATTGCGGGCCTGTTGGAGGGTTAGCGGAGCCCAGGAAACACGGAAGGGGTGTCGGGTCGGGGGAGGTCACTGGTCGTGATGGGGTTAAACAAACATGCTTTTCATTAACTTACGAATAGAGTGCATCCCCTTCCTGATCCAGTTTGGCACAAATAATGCAATCGTGCCCAAACATTGCATTCTGGGAAGGTTGCATCAGCAAACCATTGCTGGGAAATCTCATCTGTAATCTCACAAGATCTCAGGAAAAGGCATTTTCTTCCTAGTCACATGTGCATGGTCACATGTCCTAGTCACATGTGCCAGAGTTCCAGGAAGTAAAGGGAGATGGATTTATCTGCCCTTAGTAAACACGGCCACTGTCAGAGGACTGGGGAAGAAAAGGGAAATACAAAGCCGGCAATTATCTAGAAGTATCTGTTTGTAGATTGTCGTTACTAAACATTTGTAAAGGTGCCATTGTTGTTATTTTAAAGATGAGGATAGAGTTCATGTTTAAGTCTGTATGAACAAGTTTATTGAGTTCCACCTATATTGTATTTTGTGAACTCTTATGCCACCAAGGAAGTAGGACTTTTGAAAGACTTAAAACAAAGCTTTTTACATAGCTGCATGAATAATGTCCTGCCTGCAAGGCTACAGAGAACTCAGAATTGGCCAATTAAAACCAATCAATTTATCTGACTGCACTGCTTCCATATTCCAGCACGGTAGTGAGTCAATATTTCCTGTCCCCTCCGTTATTCGTTCCTTTATGTAAGCATGTTACTTTTACCTGCTATTTACAATTATACTACATTCCATGATAATGTAGTAGTTATCCACAATCTTTAAGTTTATTTCCAGTTGCCATAACACCTGCTGCTTTGTATTTGTTACATTCACATAACTTATTTAAAAATTGCTGCTTACCTTTTTATTCACAGAAAAATCTTTCCTAGCTTTTCCCTTCTAAAGAAATGTTAAGGAGAAGGCTGAGAGTTATGTTTGGCAATAATGAAAGAACTCTGGGCAAAGTTTTCATTAAAGGAGAACTATGAGGTGAGTGCTTTCCACTCACCTCATAGTTCTAGCCGACCTGTGACAATGAGACTGTCACAGGTCGGCTCAGTAGAACACATACCGGCGTTCGCTCACCTCTCGATCCTGTCACAGCTCTCTGCCGTGACAGGGGAGGGGCTGAATTCCCCCCTCCCCGCTCCGATCCGCCAGCGCTGACTGGCGGAACGGACGGGGGAGGGGGCGGGTACAGCTGGCTCTGCCTCTAGATAGGCAGAGCCAGCTGTCATTCACGCAGTTGGGCGGATCCCTGCACAATTGTCGGGATCCGCTTCAGCTGCGGCGTCTCAGTATACCGCGAGATACAACTCGCGGTATACTGAGCCTAGGGTGATGGGAGGACGCTAGTTTGTGTCCTCCCGTTACCCTAAGGAGAACTATTGGGGAAAACCTTAACCCCATAGTTCTCCTTTAACCCTTGCAGTGAGGCTACCCCCACACTGCAAGGGTTCAGTGCACATTTTGGTCAAGGGAGAGAAATAGCAAAAATATACTGACCCGATCCTCCGAGCCAGCCAGCTGTGACAGCACACCCTACAGCCTCTCTCCTCCTCTCCAGCAATGGAGCGTCATCACATCCTATAGACTGTGTATAGAACGTGATGACTCAGGGACCTTAGACCGTGGATGTGGAGGGGCAGAGATGCAGGAAGGACCAGTCTAAGCCGGCTGACTCCGAGGTTCAGGTGAGTATAACTTTTTTGTTTTCCTCCCTAGACCAAAATGAGCGGTTAACCCTTGCAGTGTAGGGGTTAATAAACGTTTTAACTGGAGTTGTTCTTTAAGGTGCTAGAACTGACGAGCTCTTGGAAGGTCTTTATGCAAATACTGACTTTCTCAAAGTTGGTTTTTGCATAGGTCTGAGCAGTCCTGGGCTTAAGTGTTTTAACTCGCATGGTGATTTTACGATTTGTGTATGAATAAGATTTTTTTATTTGATATAGCCCTTTCTTTTTTTTTCTTAGGAAGCATATAGACATCAAAAAACATTTGTGTATTGGTATGCAGTCTCCACAATGCCGGGCTTTGGGAGGGTAGCCCCACTGCAAGGGTTAATACAAATTTTGCCTGGAGTTTTGCTTCTTTAACTCTGCCTGTACTGTGCTGGTAGATATTATCCGTTGTAGACTAGATGTGCACACTGTCTGTCCTAACAAAGGGTTAACACATGGTATTAGATCTCAAGTCAGAGACCCATTGTCATCATCACGTACAATGTGGGGTGCATTGTCCTGCGTTACGTGTGAGGTCGCTGAGGGACAGTTTACATGCCAGAACGTAGGAGGATTGAGATAAGTGTCGGGGGGGGAAAGGGGTCAGCTAAGTATACGTCCTGTATACAGCTCCCCTAGATGTTAACAAGCAGTTAACCCTTGTAGAGCAGGGTTAGTGCCACTGTTGGAGTCATTTTTCTTTTATTCCCCGGAGATATCCTATAACACTACACGCGGGGAAGATAGCCATGGTTGTATGGCAATTTTTACATATTTTAATTTTTTTCATATGTTTCCATATTTTTATTTAATTCATCCTATGTGAACAGGAACATGTAACACATATAAAGTAGGTGTGGTACAAATTTGGCTCTAAAGGGGTGAAGCATTTTTTATTAGTGCTTTTTTTTCAGGTGTGTTACGGTTTGAGAATTTTTGTTTTATCCAATGCAAAGCTAGACAATAGGAAAGGGAGATGGTTGTTTAGGCTTAAAAATGCTAATTTTCAGGCAATTTTGAAGTCTATGGGGCAAAAAAACGCCCCATTCTTCTTCAAAACTACCTTTTTGAGATCCAGGCATTGAGCTAAAGGTGCCTGAGCACTCATATGTGAACAGGTACAATTTAAAAGCATGGGATTTTGGTTGCTGAGCGTTTTGGAGCTTTGAGTTACAGGCCCCATTCACCCTTCACGCTGCAGGAATGCATGCGTACGCAAATGCATGTTTGTGCATGTTCGCATGCATTTTTTTCTGCCATTGCTACACATCAGCCCATCTAATCAATGGGCTGCCTGCAGTCACGACAAAAGTGGCAAAGTAGCTCATGCAGGAATTTCAGCTGCGAGTGTGCCGTGTTTTTACCAACACATTTGATGCGGGTTCACACGTGAGAAAGATGCAAATTTTACCGGCTGCGTTTGTGGTGCCAGTAACAAACAACAAATGTAACAAATGTGCCACATCCTATGTGTTTCTGCATGTTTCATGCGCATCCATGCGTATGAAAAATGTACGTTTAACCATCCTTATTTGGGGTGCCATTAACAAGTAATCAATGGGCTGCTGCACATGTGACAAATGAAGTAGCTCATGCAGTGCTTTTACCCCGCACATTTGACATGCATCCATGAATGCGGGACTATTGCGTATTTTATCGGCCGCATTTGGGATGCCATTAACGAGTAATCAATAGGCGGCTACACACATGACAAACTTGGCAACGTATCTCATGCAGCATTTTCAGCTGTGAGCGTGCTACTATTTCCCCACAAATGTGATGCACGTCCATGCATGGGGAAAAACATGCTTTTTGCTGGCCACATTTTGCGTTGCCATTAACAAGTAATCAATGGACTGCTGCACGTGCGACAAATGTGGCAAAGTATCTCAAGCAGAATTTTCAGCTGCGAGGGTGCTACTTTTACCCCATAAATGTGATGCACGTCCATGCGTGGGGAAAAACATGTTTTTTACTGACCATGTGTGGGGGTGCCATTGATCAACTAATTAATGGGCTGATGCATGTGCGACAAACGCGCCAAAGTATCATGCAGAATTTTCAGTTGCGAGCATGCCACTTTTTTCCCCTGCGCGTTTGTGCAAGTTTGATGTGCATCCACACATGGGAGAAAACACACATTTTACAGACCACTTTTGGGATGCCATTAACAAGTAACGTCACAGCAAGAGCATTGTACTTTTTTGATGCATTGCGTGAACACCCATGAAAGCAAACTTTGGCATGCGTTCTTGCAATGCGAAGGTGTGAACCTGGGTTTAATCTACAACATACTCAGGTGTGAATCAAGGCTTAAAGATGCGAAATCTGAATCCATTAGTAGTAAGGAGAAAGGGAAATCCGAAGCACCCAGTAGATGGCAGTAGAGAGCCTTACTGGGGGATTTAAATTGCCAGCAGACAGCTCCAAAGAAGAAATAGCAGCAGAGAGCTGAGAATTACTGGGCATCACTAGCAAGGCATTGCAAGGGGGACTGGGAGAGAGAGCAGCGGAGACACTGATCCTCTGTCACTCCCTGCACAGGCACAACATAGCAGAAGCTGAAGAAGGAGCAGCATCCTACATTGTGATTTAAGGAGATCCCATCACCCTCCAGCAGACTGTGTGTTTCTTGCACGATCAGGAGCAGATAGTGGGAGAGGGATTGTCTGCACTTTCCTATCGGAAGGATGTCAGTTCAGTGGGTGACAGCTGTTTTCTTCCTGGGTGTTGTCTGCAGTGTCCTCGCAGCTAAAGGTAAGGAGAGATCAGCTGATGACCTCAACCAGGGTTCTGACACTTTGTTCTTCAATTCTTCTCTACTGATGCCTCTAAGCTTAAAGGAGCCATCCAGCCTTTTCCCATTTCATTCACAGAGAGCAATCCAGCTCCAACCAAAAATACTTTTTGGGGAGGATTGCATTATTGAAGTAGAGGCTTTGTGGCTTCTTTCTGTAAGGCTCAATTTACAAAGCTTTTACCCCGGGATAATAAGCTTTATTGTAGTCATGTGACTGTCATTTTTTAAATCTCATTGGACTGTGATAAAAATGAATGTCACTTTTTTTTAAAAACAAATAAGGATCCTTATCCTGGAGTGTAAGCTTTGTGAGTTGATTGCGTTGTGTCCATTGAATTGTGAATTGGCTGATTGTAAACCAAGGCTCAAGGTTAAAAGATTGAACATTTTTAAAAGTCCTGTGCTCATTGTTGGTGTGTACTGTGCTGGAGTGGAAATATCACAGGGAGTAGTTAATGCCACTCCAGTTGTTGCTAAACTCAAACTCCCATAATTCTTTGTGGACAGGGAATAAGTTGTACCTTATCTTCATTTTTAAGCAGACAGAAAATGTCTTTATATTCTTATTGCAAGCCGGCATCACAGTAATTGGAATGCTCTTCCAACTGCTGCTGGCTTTTGGCATTGCCTCCGCTTTAGAGGGATAGTGTGTAGACCTAAACAGCCAAAAATAATTATAGTAACCTTGCCAAAGGTTTGTTATGTTGATACCTAGGAAAGTCAGACCTGTAGGATTAGAAGTAAGACCTATTGATTTCAGTATAACTTTACTTTTCAGAGTACTGTACAGATCTATTGAGAGTAAAGTAAGTATGTTCTTGCTTTAGGGGAGGGAGTTCTTTGTGCTGCAGGTGAGATGCACCTTTTCAAGGCTGACTGTAACATTGGCACTGCTTGTAGCTGGATAGCAGCAGTGCTCCAAATTCAGCCATCTGTCAATTACTAAATAGAGGTATGCATCATTTTAAAGGGTCTAATGTTCTTGTTAAACGTTAGTCTCTGTTTTCACCCTATTGGGTCCAGCGGTGACTGCTGTTATTATCTCTTACATACTGATAAGTCTGGGATTACATTAAAGCCTTTGGTTAACTCCTGCATAAGTCAAGGAATGGAAAGTCTTTGACTTTTAAAGGCTTTACTTTATATCGATAGCTGATGATTCATTTTTATAACTAATACACTTTTTTACATGCTTGTAGCTTACAAAAAACAAATTTTTTTATCATCCATTTAGAAAGAATACCGTTTCTTCACGAATTGGTGTCTTAAAGGGCATTAAAGTACTCTTTGAAAGCTTTGGTTATAATATACTCAATAACCTTATAAGTATCTGTAGCTCAATATAATATCATGCAAGTATTGATTTTATAACATTTAATTACTTCTGTTATCTGAGATGACAGTAGTGGTCGTAGGAAGTTAGCATCTGCATTCTATGCTATTAAGCTTATTTAAACAGCAGTACAAAGAGCAAAGACAATGTGTAAAGTGCAGTAACCCTTGTTACTTAATCAATGTGTTCAATGAAGTCAGTGAAAGCTTGATTTATGTTAGCCCACATTGCTCTCTACTATAATGATGAAGCCCAAATGTACACATATTTTGAACGATTGGTTGTTATATTTGGGCATAATGCATATCTGTAGGTCTGTCCTGCTTGTACATAATATGAAATAAGTGTTAAGTTGTCATTTAACACTTTTGGATACTTTTTTCAATCTATTAGATATTTGCTTAATCTTGCTTGTGAGTACTTTTTTTTATCCTAAAGCTTTTTGAATTTTTCTGTTGAGTGTGTTGACTGCTTAGTTCTGTGCACTGTTGCTTGACAAAAAGCATGCTGGCTTATGTAAGTTGCAGTAATAAGAGTTGGTACATCTGTGAAATGAGTCACTTGTCTTCATCCATGTGTGACTTGAATGATGGTTGTAAGTCTAATTAGATGGAATATTGAAATAAAATTTAGGAATCGGAATTGGATAATCTGCAAATAGTTTATAATTGAAGGATAATTGGGATCCGTGCGCTAGCATAAACTTGCCTTGATGAACATTTGTTAAATGCTTGTGTATTTAGCACGGCACCTAATCCTGGCCAAAAAACGGCACGTCAGCTTCTGTTTGTTGCTTACTTTGTTTCATCATTGCCTTATTTAAAATTCATTTTAAATATACTCGCTGTTGAAGGGCGTATAACCTTGGTATTAAGAAACACTTTAATACCTGGCAGTCCTAGTGTGGGAAAGTTCAAGAGGACCCAATGGTTGTCCATATTTTGGAGAACCTGTTTATATGCTTTTCATTAGAATAAAATAACCTGTTGGTAAAAAAAAACAAATATCTAATCCTATCCTTCTACCAATCAAAGTATCCATTCTGTGTATGTTAATTCATGTCATTGGCTACATGCTGCAGGCTAAAAACATGAACTATCTCTATTGGCCCTGTCTTGCCATAGAGGGCAATA
>NW_017307001.1:26213-27003 GCF_000935625.1 Nanorana parkeri
CCTCTCTGGATGCAAGCATTTGAGGTCTCATAGACCCCAGCACTATGGTCACATCTCCGCCACTCACACTCCTCTTTACCGTTGACAAAACAAATGGCCCCAGGCTCCATTTTGTGAATGGCTTGGAGGAGCGGGTGGTAAAGATGCAACCAAAGGGTTGGGGGTCTATGAGACCTCCAGCACATAGAGCCAGAACAGTCAGGAAGAGAAGCTCCCGCTGTACTTTCTCCAGCATGTACTCTAGCTGATTTGCAGGACATAGGAGTATGCCTCCATAACAGCTAGATTCTCCTGGAGAACAAGAATGGAGTTGAGCTTTGCAATCATCACTAAAACACAAAGGTAGCATGTAGTGATTGCAGTAATGTTGTGTAAGACATAAAGTTGACTTGATCTATATGATATATTCCAGTGCATCATATATGTAATATATATTAGTGTATCTTGCTCAAGGAGGAGAAAAAGCGCAAACCCTACCAACATTGCACAGTGCAATCCCTAGCACCTAAGCAATCCATTGGAAATTCTGTGCATTGCCATGAAAGAGGTGGGGATGGGGTTATAGCTATTGAAAGAAAGTATGTACAGTATGGAGAGATAATGCAGCCTGCTGTTTGCTAATGCTTTCTATTTGCATTTTCACATGCATGTCTCCTTTTAAGTGTCATGTATTTATTAGGTATCATTTAATTTCCTTCTCTTTTTAATTAAATAAACTCCATTAAATATGAATTTAGCTCATCTATGGCCATATTTTATGACTCCATTATTGATTATATATATATATATA
>NW_017307001.1:27179-36172 GCF_000935625.1 Nanorana parkeri
ATATATACATACACATGTATATATCCTGCTCCAAAGGAGTTCTAAAGCCAGTAATATAGGTCTCATGTAGACTGATAAGTAGGGGCTCAGAAATTACTGAATTTCAGTTCATCTAAATATGTGTTAAGCTACACAGTAGGTTTACATTCATGGCCAGTTTAATCAGTTAGCTGTCCCAGTGCTGATGTTCTTTAGCCACTGCAAAAACTTTAATCAGTTCACCATAGGTAGGATAAGTACCTTGTGTATGATTATACCCCACACACACAATGCATTATCATACTGATTGTTGTACTGCAGATTTTCTGGTATGACTGAAGCTAACTTAATATCACCTTCGTTATTCTTGCCAAGACCCCCATATGTTTCAGTATATGTTGTCCCACATATGAAAATAAAAATACCCTTTTTAATGCTTCTTGTTATATTAGAGGGAACTAACAATATACCAAAAGCAGTGTTATAATATAGGATGTTTAATGTGCTAGAATTGACCAGCCCTTAAAACGTCTTTCTACAAATACTGACTTTCTATAAGTTGGTATTTGCATAGGCTTGAGCAAGTCACCTGCCAATTGGATGCACAGCCACCATGCTGTAGGTAGGCATCATGACAATCTCCATAGGCTAGAAGTGAGCATTCTTCTGAAGATTGTGGTAGTTCTATGTAATGAAGTAATAAGATGTTTCTGTTGGACGACCAGCAGTCCACTATGTTTTAACTCACCATGATGATTTTATGAGTTTTTTATGAATAAAAAGATTGTTTATTTGATACAGCTGTATCTAATGTTTTCTTAGGAAACATATAGCACTGAAAAAATATTTGTGTCTTCGTCTGCAGTAGTCCACAAGGCATGGCTTTGGTTCTAATGGAGTGTAACTGTTAATTAGACTGAGGACTCTGGACCTTTCAGGGGGTTGAGGGGCCTTAAATTATTTTTTGCTTAAAACATAAAAGCTTCAACATTTCATGGTTATTACTCTTTAACGAATTCACGGAATTACACATTATCAGTAAAAAGGCACATTCATTTGATCAGGCAATTTGCAATGTGTAGAGCTCAATAATTCATAGCAGAAAGTCAGCAGATACCTTTCTGAATTCCTTAAACTAAAGCTGTTTTTTCTTCCCTGGGTTACTGAATTGCACTTTGTATACCAAGACTGCCTTGGCACACTCTTATTACGGAAGGGTGAGAGACCTGCTTCCCTTCCAAAACAATATCCTCTGAAATTTGGATATAATGGGTTAAAAGACAATTTTATTTTGTTTTCTTGCGGTGGCCAATATGTTATAGCCTTCGGTAATGAAATTCCCCTTGCTTGCACTATTAATTCACTAACCAGTTCTATATAGGTGTTTGATGCGTGACAGTTCTACACGTCCCTGGATAACCGACAATATGATTGCATTTCCCAAGGACTCAGAGGCGCAGTATATGACAAAATATTCAGTGCCCTGGAGAGATCCATGTGGCTTCCACTATTTGTACCTGTCACAGAAATGCCCAGGGACTGTCACTAAATAAGTGCATATCTTCACTCTCTTCAGTAAACTTTACTTCAAACCTCTTTCCTGTTGTTACGGATGGAGTTATAAAGATACATGGGGATTGTATGAACTGTCTACAGCCATTTGCCTTCCCAACACTGATGTAGCATGTTCCATTATTTCTTCTAGTAAAACGCTATGTTGCAAAGGACCCTGTGCCAATCAAGAATGCTTCTTCACATATAAACAGCATGCTCTTACTAAGCAATCGCTTGTTCTGCGGTGGAAATTTCATAACCTCATCACATCTCATTCTGGGTATTATTGTATATTCATCTATTGCCAGTGATTCCACATTTGCCAGCCATACTAGTAGCAGTAAAGTCTACAAACGCCGTTAATGAGACCCTGTTGCCAGACCATTCATTTCAACAGAAATCTTGCATTTAACCACAAAGGGCGCAGGACCTTCTTTTCAGTTAGAGCCGTTACATTTTGGGACTCTCTGCCACAAGCAGTGGTATCAGAAGAGAGTAGTGAATCATTCAAAAATAATTTAGATACCATCCTCAGGGACCATAACATACAGGGGCGCAGGTACTCTTAAAAACGAGACCACACAGGGAATCATATACACACATGCACACACAATAAACACACACAGACACACAGGTTGAACTTGATGGACCTGTGTGTTTATTCAACCTCAAATACTATGTAACTATGTAACCTATTTCATGCATATTATTTACCTGTAAAAGCCTTCTTTGTGTAGACATCTAAAAGCCCTGAGAATGCTTCTCGGTGCCGCCATCTTGGCTGTGATGGCAGCAGCCCCAGCAGACTCAGAGTTGTAATTCCATTGATACTCTACAGTATTGCCTTTTGTTCCTCAACCAGCTGCTACATTAAATGTTATAATAGGAGGTGAAGGAAAGGACAGAGGAGCTGGGGCAGCATAGAGAGTAATTCTTACCAGAATAGGCAAGCGCTTTGACATGCAAGGAAGGACTGTGCTGGAGAACTTACTACATACATTTTCAATCAAACTCAAAGGCACATTGCCACAGATTAAAATATACTATATAGAAAGGAACTATACAAAATGCTTGTGAAATATTTGTTTTCCTGTGCTTTTATCTGCAATTTTTGTTAGGTTGGTGACAGGGCCTCTTTAGGTATATTAAGCAGCGGAAACATTATTATTGATTAAATAATATGTATTACTCTTACTAGCTACCAAAGAAGAAGTAGTAACTTCTCAGATTCTTTGTCAGATTGTTTAAATCTCATGTTTTATCTAAGAATTAAAAATCAGTGACACTAGTTTATTAACAGGTGAGCATTATACTTCTGGTACTAATGAATGATTAGACATGAAATTGTGATGTGGATAAAGAAGGTTGTTATGCTTGGAAAGTATCTGGTATAGGGCTTCCCATAGTCATGATAGCCAGGGAGGGGGACTATTAAAGCAGCTGCACAGGGGCCCTCTAGGGGTCCATTTATCTTATCTACCATAAATAGGTGAAGGACTTGGGCAATGAGCAGTAGTTGAATGGGATGAGCTCAAAACCTGACACCATTACCAGGGGCCCTTTGGTAATGATGTAATCCAATGATCACACTCCTTAGCAGTTCTGTTGTCTGCATTGGTATTACTTTCATGAGTTTCAGTGCACTCTCTATTTTTTATAAATCAGTTTGTGCTTGCAAGTAACATTATGTATTGTAAAACTTTAGGTAGCTTTCTTTCCAGGTGCTGATATGCTAAAAGTGCATGGGTTTTTTTTCAGAATCTCAGCACAAGCATATGCTATACTGGAAACTGAAATGCCTTGCCTGTTATATATGAGAACCACTGGTAAAGTCATTCCTTCTTTGAAAAAAGGGCATAACTGTGTCATCTAGGGGCAGCGTAAAACATGGTTTCTTATGCTCCTACACATCCCTGTGGCAGCTGATGTCAGCTGCTGATACCATGTTGAAGCTCCTAGTCAATGCTTGTGGACATTGGGCACCTTGGTGGCCTTGAGATGCAGATACATCTCAAGTGAAGAAGGTGACATTTATGCCCAGTTATGCATATTTCTAAATATCATCCCCCGGCATTTTTGTCTTAAATCTTCTCTAAGCTTTGTAACATGTGGATGGAGTTCTTTAATATATCTGAATTTTGCTTTCATCCAGTAGTCATTAGATAAGATGAATAAAATATTTCATGATTATATTATTATTATCAAAGGGTGAATATGAACTTAAAATGCAGATTTTCTACAGACATCTTTTACTTAATTGGTAAAGGTCCCAGTTCATTATTTTAATAATTCTGTCCTCTATGAGCCCAGCCATTTCAACACTCTGATTTTAAATTATTAGGGATTCTCTGCCTTCTTTCATTTCTCTTTACTCTGCTGCATTCCCAAGCCAATAAATGGCTCTCTTGTCATTGCTGGGAACTAGCTAATTAGTGAAGGGGTCATGGCCTCCTATTCACAGTATAGTTTGGCAGCCTCTGGTGAAGGTAAATTACCTTATACTCCTGCACTTTGTGCTACCATGTTTATATGTAAGGATTAAGTGTGTGTAACCAGAAATGCTAAATGATTTAGGGGCTAAAGGTTACAAATGATTCTGAGATTATGGAAGAATGCTTGCAGAACTAAAAAAAAAAAATATTTTGGCAAATACGCTGCATGTTCATCAATTAATAAGATGGAAAATTAATCAGACCTTTTTCTAGACAAATTTTGATATGTTGTGCATGTGAAATAACTATCTGTTTAAAACATGCAATTATGAAACAAAGTGATTCTTTTAGGATAGCCAGTTTATTTGTTTTGTGTTTTACACACTTTTCTCAGACCAATGTACTTGTGTTGGGGAATCAGATTACAGACTTCAATTAGAGCAGCTTTTTTTTAGTCATAGCACCCTTTTGAAAGTAAGGCACCCCAGTCTAAAAGGTCATAGATTTTTAGGCTGGGTTCACACCTTGGCGTATTGAATATGCGCGTTTGTCGCGCGTTTCGCGTCACACGTTTTTACCACGACAAACACCCGTTTCCGAGGGCTACTTGGCTGTATCCCAATGGAAACGCGAGACCAAAACGCCCCAAAGAAGTACATGTACTTCTTTGGGCGTAGGCCGTTTTGTATCGCGTTCGGACGGAAAAACGGCAAGGTGTGAACCAGACCCATTGAATACAATGGGATTTAGATGTTTGAGCGTTTTGTAGAGCGTTCGTCGAGCGTTGAACGCGCTACAAAACGTTCAGGTGTGAACCAGGCCTAAGGGGGGCCCCACACAAAAACAAACAAAATTGGGTTTCACCTTCAAATAAAGGGGCCCTTTAAATCAAGATCCCCCTCCCTTCACAACAGAGTTACCCTTTTACATCAGAAGCCCCACTTTCATATCAGTGTCCCCCCTTTCACATCAGAGTTCCCTTTTTACATCAGAAGCCCCCTTTACATCAGTCTTCATTCCCCCCTTCACATCAGTCCCATTACCACAAACATTTGAGGCACCCCTGAGGAGCCACACCAGGGTGCCATGGTAACTCTGGTTGATAAATCAAGTATGGAGTTAGCATTGGGCTGAATGTTGTTGGCAATGTATTCTTTGTTGCAAACCAAACTCTCTACAGATTATGCTGATACATTTCCAAATTGGAATCATATACAAAGCCTGTACATAATTTTGAATATGGTGAACCAAACACAATGATCAGTATGTAGCCCTCAGCAATGTGCTATCTGGGTGTGTTACAACCGGTATTAGGATCCTGCATTCCATGGACAACTCAGCAGTTGTCTGGTCTGCATTGTTTGCAATTCACTGGTGACAATATATTACCTCAACTTTCTGACATGAGAAAGAGGGACACTTTTAACACAACATTTGTAGGAAAAGGACACACCCTTGCCATATAACCAGTTAGCTGACCACAAAAAAATAATATACAATTAATAGTTGGTTAAACCCAACTCTTTATTGTATATTATTTTTATTTTCTAAATAGTTTGGATGAAAATCCTAATACATTTAGTGCAGTATGACACGTTTGGTAGTTTAATTAAACTTGTTTTTTATAGAGAACTAAACATCAGACCAAAAAGAAGACAACTGAGTAGGAAAGATGCACAGAAGGATTTGGTATTGAAAGAGGGACTGTCCTTCCAAAAGAAAGACAGGTTTGGAGCTATGTGAACAGGGTCATAGTCCACACATGCCTGCTGAGGTGTAATGTATATTTTCCAAAATTATGGGAAAATATGCTTCAATATCCACCTCACTAGCTACTGTGTTGATTTTTTCAAAGAAGATAACAAATACCATATGTTTACATGAATGTGTTGTCTGGCTGTAAAGAATGCTTTTTCAGGGTTATAAAAGGAAAAAAATGCATGCAATGTTTTTACACCCTAGCACAGGCACTGCTAGTTATTGGAAACTCTATTACATTTTTCCTAGTGCAAATGAGCACTAATGCTGGTGCCGATCCATTTATATGAGGCAAGGTGAGTAAAACATTTGTGTTTGATGGTTACCTGTGTACAGGTTGAGTAAGTCACATTGGTTTCAGGGTTATCATTGAAGAAACTGGGGACTAGTGCCTAGGGCAGCAAAGTGGTGGTGGCAGTGGGGGAGGCGGGGTGTAAGCCTCATAACCTACATAACGTTTCCATTCTTACCCTTTTCAAGTTACCTCTGGACATATAAAGTTGAATTCAGCAAGAAAAGTGTAGGGAGAGGAGAGTGCAGGGGAAGCTGAGAGGAAACTGCATATATAACAGGCAGCATGCTGCCTCCATTAGTACATTATTAGGTTTTACTAAAGGAACAGCAACGCAAGGGGTAGAGCTTGCACGCCCTCTCATCCCCATCATCTGTATTACAATGGCTTCTTCTGTTGATGCTTCTGATCATAAAAGTCCCATGCATCAACATTGGAAGGTTCGCCAGAGATACAGGGTTTCATATTTTTTTTATATGACAAGGACCATCCAGCAGTGATGTATACAGAGAAGTAGTTTAGGCCCCACAGAAAAGCTAGCTGTTTGAATTTGTATTTTGGTGACTCTTAAACGTGTCCTCTCACCATTGCTTTTATTTCCTGCCAGTTCTGGATTGATTAGTTAAGAGTTAGCATTGTTATTTCTGTCTGTGCCCAGGTTAGGGGGATTTCCCCCGATTTCTTATCTTGGGGACACTACAGAAAATCTTGCCATTGGGAACAGAAATGGCAAAAAAATAATCTTGACTTTAAAGTACCTACTAAACTAAGAGACAATTTGTCTTATCTCTGTTTTGCCTCCTTTGAGAAGGAGTACCTGTAGAGTTCCCTACTCTCTGCTCCAATTTCACAAATATGTGACGCTGTGTGTTTTGTAGAACTATTGATAGTTTTGTTGTGCATGTGTAGCTGACTTTTAATAATTGTAGGGCAAGAATTAACAGGTTCTATTGATAGTCGACATCCTCACTCATTGATTCTTATCATACCTCCCACTGTTGCCCGGTTTTTATGTCAGATCCCTACGTAACTAAAGTCCTGAGTCATCTATATCAGAGCTTACACAAGGTTAAGTACAAATATCTGCAATGGATGTGGTTTGTATTTGAAAGAAGATATTACTTTGCCCTGAAGAGACAAATTGGCAGATTTTCTTTAAAACTATGTGCCTCATTCACACAATGTGTGGTGGTGTGTGCTGTGTAAAAATGCAGCATGTATGGATTCTTATGCAGCACAATGTCAATGCGACAGCATTGTGCTGTGGTGCACATAGCTGAATCAAGTGCCTTTTTGTGATGCTTCGATAAAGTTAAAAAATCGCACTGCACCTCGCCACCCCTACACATTGTTCACCAGCGTGCACACGTTGTGTGAGCAAGCCCTCAGAAAGGCAAGGAAGGGAGCAGGGTTGTATTTTTCCATAATGGAACTCATGGTCATTTACATAACAAACGGAGTTACAATAATTCATGCAGCCTAGTGAACCTATGGTCTTTTACAACATAGCGTTTAATAATAAATACATTCGTTTATTAAAATCTCATAAGTGTTCACACTTTAACGTTGTTTGAAAATGTATTTTCATTATTTTTAAAGAAGAACTCCAGGAAACCTTTGTCTTATCCTTGCAGTGAGGTTACCACCACACTGCAAGGGTTAAGTGCTAATTTTTGTGTAGGTTCAAAAATAACAAAGTTATACTCGCCGGAAGCTCCAAGCCACAGCACTCCCTCCAGCCATTGTCTTCCTGTGCTGCAGCATTAGAATCTTCCTCAACGTTCTCAAGTCTATACACAGCTTATAGACGTGATGATTTAAAGGAGAACTATGGGGTCAGTGTTTTTCCCCATAGTTCTCCTTAGGGTAACGGGAGGACACAAACTAGTGTCCTCCCGTTACCCTAAGATCAGTATACCGCGAGCTTCAGTTTGCGGTTTACTGAGACGCCGCAGCCGGAGCGGATCCCGACATCGAGATCCGCCCAGCTGCGTGAGTGACAGCTGGCTCTGCCTATCTAGAGGCAGCGCCAGCTGTACCCGCGCCCACCCCCGTCCGTTTCGCCAGTCAGCACTGGCAGATCGGAGCGTGGAGAGGGGAATCCAGCCCCTCCCCCTGTCACGGCAGAGAGCCGTGACAGGATCGAGAGGTGAGTGAACCCTGTATGTGTTCGCTCACCTCCCGATCTACTGAGCCGACCTGTGACAGTCTCATTGTCACAGGTCGGCTAGAACTATGGAGGTGAGTGGAAATCACTCATCTCATAGTTCTCCTTTAAAGTACCTTGGACCGCTGCAAAGGAGGGGAGGGAGGCTGAAAGGCCCAGACTAAGAAGAAGTCAGCTTGGTGCATTGGGTGAGTATAACTTTTTCTTTTGAAACCTGGCAGTGTATTAACACTGTAAGTGTTAATATAATGTTTTCCTGGAGTTCTTCTTTAACTGTTCAGCTTCAATAAAATAACCTGGTGATCCTGCTTTGAAGGTCCTTGTGCAAGCACTTCCTGTTAAACGGATGACACCACTATGTCCCTGTCTCCCTATTGCTCACCTGCGGTCACCCTGTAACACGGGCTTAGAATGGAGGCTACAAGGGGCTGATTCAACACAAATTTTGCATCTACACTGATTTCCAGAGCAGAAGCAGTAGTTCTGTTTGGCCAATAGGATCATTTTCATAGAACGTATAGCTTTCTGCCAGCACATTACACCCTTCATTACACAGACACACTAATATCTACTCATCAGTTTGTCGAATGCATTTCAAAAGGGTTAAAACCTTTTGGCTTATGTCATCTTGCATAAGCCTCCCTTCATCTACCATAAGGAGAACATCTCAGTTCTTGCTCCACAAATGACTGCTAGCAAAACGATAGTTTAAAACTCCTACTCCTATGTAGGATTAGACACATCATGTGCAATTACTATGAAATGTGAAACAAGCCGTCTATTTGACTTGCTTTATATGGCGTTCTAAATA
>NW_017307001.1:36248-56316 GCF_000935625.1 Nanorana parkeri
CTGTAAACCAGCGATGACATTTGTTAGCCCCACATTAAGCACTTTGAATAAGCGTCTGATCACACATATATGTTTTCTTTTGTAAGTAAACAAATTATTAGAACAGCTAGGAAGGGAGAAGACATGTGCGCTGTGATAATAATTAGGTCCCATGGGATGCTGTGATGTATCAAGGCTCATATGGTAAATTGGTATGCCTTCCTCCTGTTTTCCCCCTCCGTGGTTGGCATAGCACTGTGCAGACATATCATGTATTGTACTGTCTGTTACATAGTTACAGTGAGAGCTGTCCAAGGTTTCTAATCATGCAGTTTGTGATGAGAAACACATCGTGGGAAGCACATGAAACATGTGATGGGTTGTCAAGCATGGGCTGTAATGACGAGGACACATGTTGGGAAAATGATAACTGTCACACGCCATCCTGTGTGACAAATATATTTAGAAGTCATTTCACCCTGACTGGATGATTTTGTCCATGTTTCAATTTTTAGCTTGAGGCGAGACCCCTCTTGTGATATATAACACTCTATGTGTTGCTGTTTATGTAGCAATTTGCCATCTTTAAAAAGTGCTTGTTAGTATTTTTTAGAAACAGGACTCCTATAAAATAATCAATTACCAGTAAGTCTTTGCTGATTATCCGGTTATATAGACTTGATGTTTCATCTTCATTTTTCAGTAATTGCATAAAAGGTTGCATATCAACTACTACAAAAGCAGCCTAATATTTATTTACTGTTATGTCACTTGTGGGCCGGTGCCTAGGGCAGCAGGGTTAAAGGTGGCATCAGGGCTGTCCCTATAAGGTGACGGCCTCAGGCGGCTTCTCATTGGGTCATGTGGGGATGGGGGTGGCAGGAGGGCGGCAAGAGCATCCCAGGTTGATAAGAGCCACGGACCATGAACCCATCACACTCAAACCGCTGTTACATATAAAAGATGGGTTTCTTATGGCAGTCGACAGATGGGTGTGGCATATGCCCTGCTATGCTCACACCATAGCTTGGGCATGTTTTCGGCGTCCATGCCGCATCCATTGGAATCGGTAACGCGGCCAATCTGACGCCCGCTTGGGTGTGTGCGGCCAATCCAGACGTGGACTGTATTCACAGCCAAACCCTACATTTTGGATGCAATATGCTGCCTGATACGTCGGATAGTGACAGGCCACTCCCCCACTGCTTTCAACGGCTTATTTGCCTGCATGTGTGCTCGGTTGTCACCTGGCCTATGTGTATATACAAGGTATTTATATCTGTTCAATTTCTCTGTACATGCATATCTGTCTACGCAGTGCTTGTTATAGACTATGCATTTATCACCTGATTACCACACCTGGAATTGTTTTGCTAAGGTAGGACTGTGACGTCATCAGGACGTCACATGATCACGGCAGACTTTGGGATCGGCTTATTTCCACAGTATGGTGTGTATATATGTATATGGTTTCAATTGCATTTGCATCACTCATTTTGCCTGATGAAGGGGATCTTGTGAATCCCTGAAACATTGCTTTTTTAAGCATTGTGCTATGTCTCATGGGTCAATAAACACCATTGATTCATCACTTGGAGTGCTGGTGTCTATGTTATTCTAGGTTGCTAAGAGCTTCCCGCCCCACTCACTGATGCTACAGAACTGGGCAGAATGCTCTGGCTGGTGTCCCTCCCTGCTCCTGACGCCAAACAGAGCCGCCATACCCAGAGGCAGCACCCCCCTAATAATGAGCATCCACTGCCGGCATCCCAAACCCCCAGTAATGAGCATCCACTGCCAGCACACCTCCCCCCCCGTTAACAAATTAACAACCATCCACCGACAGCACCCCTGCCTCAGGCGGCAATTAGTGTGGGGACAAATAATGATAATTGATTATTTATTTTGTTTCCCTCTTCCTGCCACTTCTGGAAATATGAAGCCAAATTCAGCAACAGAACTGTAGTATGAAAGGGGTGTAGGGGATTTTAAGAGGAGTCATAAGACTCTTAAAACTGATCTCCAGTATAATAAAATATTGTCTAAATACAATGGACATGTGTATTCTTACTTGAACCTTTGCATCTGTGAACCTTTGTTTCTGTGCAGGAGCTTCCTGTAATAAAGACCAGTCACTGCTGCTCTCTCTTCTTGTGTAGGGTGACTGGTCTTGTCTCCGCCCCCCCCCTGTAGTTTTCTGCTGTCAGACTGTAGTGGGTGGGGTCTGCTGGGTCCCTCCCAAAATTCTGCTGTCAGCACAGGCTATCGACAGCCCAGTGATGTTGTCACTCCTCTTTTTATTTGGTAATATCTGGGTTTGCAAAGGTGTTCAGCATACACAAAGTGGATGTATATCCTCCGTGGCTATTAAAGGATGCATTTAAATGAACATTTTTGTGCCCAGAGTTTATGTTTAGTAGTTCAAAACAATAAAATGATCTCTTTTATTTTGTTTGTTGGTCTCTACAGCTAAAACATAGCAGACAGTATGCTTAGTTTTTACTAAAATAATTGCATAATGCAATGGGTGGAAATGATATAAAAGGGCGGCATCATTCAAGTATTTCTAAAAACAGACCCACCTATAGCTAGTATCTAGTTATAACAGTTTGTGGATGGGGCATGAGAGAGCTTCACTGTAGAAATAAAGTTCATGCCTTGTAGTGGTTAGCTCCTTGCCTCAGCAGCGTGACATTGCGGGAAGATTTTACTTTCCTGATCATGGCCGAAGCAGGAAGCAATATTATCACCTCTAAAACAGACTTGGGTAACGAGGCCAAAGCATCACTTCAATGATATTTAAACAGGATGAAATACAGATCTATACATTTATTTGCACTAGTCAAAGCTGAATCTCCGGATGATCTCAGAGAGGGACAATGTATAACAAATATAGCAAAAACACCATTTACTGTGCCGATTTTATGCCTTGGCTTAAGTAAATTTGCAGTGTTGTCTATGACTACTGTAGTGCAAATGCAGTTTATAGAACTAGTAATCAAAGCAGGAACAACAACACCTAGACCTCTAGGGAATGGAGAGCCTGTTTGTGAAGTCCTCATTTACACAGAGATGTACAGCATACAGCGTGCACATCCCTGCAGAAGTCTGAACCCGGGAGGAACAGGTGCTACATGTGGCTTCATACAGCCGCTGGTACATCTCTATGACAGGACATGGCTACATGTTGACCCAAACCTGCACGGATGCAAGCCTTTGAACGCAGACTGTCTGCATCCAAGAGTGTACATCCATACCTGTATGTGCATGTCCATGTGAAAGAAGCCTTATGCTGATGCTCAGTCATGATCCTCTAACACATATGTGATGCTAGACCAGGATATGTGAGTGGACCACAAAGTCATCTACAACTCCCCAAACTACATCACCAACCTCATTTCAAAATATCACCCAAACCACCCTCTTCACTTCTCCCAAGACTTCCTGCTCTCCAGTTCTCCTGTCACCTCCTCCCATGCTAGCCTCCAAGATATCTCTAGCATGTCTCCCATCCTCTGGAGCTCCCAACCCCAATCTGTCTGCTTATCTCCTACACTGTCCACCTTTAGGCTATCCTTAAAAACTCATCTCTTCAGGTAAGCCTATTCCACCTCGACATAACCATCCTTTCACTTCTTCCATTAAATCATCCCACTCAATTATTACCTTTGAGTCACTTGCCCCTCCTGCTTGATTGTAAACACTCACAAGCAGGGCCCTCCTGCATTTTGTAAAGTGCTGCACAAATTGTTGGCACTATATAAATCCTGTATAATAATAATCATAATGTCACAAGTGACCTACCAGCAAATCCAGGACATGATGTTTTCACTGCTGCAAAGCAAACTAGAGCACTGAGCAGTCAATAGAATGAAAGCTGAGATTACATTGGTTGGTTGGAGACAACAGACGCTTTTTTTTTTTGCTTTTTTTCTAATTTTCATAGCTCATGCAGAGTTTGTTGGCAATCTACTTACAGGATACTTTCTTGACTAATCTAGAACAGATGCCCCAATTCCCTTGATGCCGATACTTCCCATCTTCATCCCAATAAACCAGACTACACTTCTGATGGAGTTAAATGGCCATAGCAGCCTTTTTATTATACAAATATTAAACATGACAGAACTGTAAAATCAAGCATGAGGTTTTAGGGTCTTTTTGAAGGCCAAAAACGTATTAACAGATATGCTGTCTCTGCGGAAAAACTCCTTGAAACTGTTAGGCCCCCAGCAGCACCACACCGCCTAAGGGACAACCTGCACATTGACCACAGACACATCCATATCCAAATCACCTGTTAAACTACCATAAACCACCATACCAAGACAGGTCCCCAAACGTTATCCTCCAGACCTATTTTTCCACCGTTAAAAGACCCCAAACTGCCAACACTGCTATGACAGAAAAACAGACCATAAACACACATTAAAAAGGCAGGTTGGCGGGAAGTTCTCTCTTCATCCGACGATCTCCGACTAAAGCCAATGAGACCCTCCTACTCAGACCACCACAATGGCTCTGCCCGAATTTTGAACCTGACCAATTAGTTAAGTGACCCTACCCTGTTAACACGTCCATTAAGTAACTCATACCTTGTCTTCCATTTTCACTTAGTCATGTAAGCCCTCCACCTATTTATTTTTGCTTCGGGATTAACTTTTTCATTGCATGACTGTCTATAAAGAGACAATATATTGTTAAGGAACTAGTGACTTCACCCTTGTTACAACAGTGTAAGGCATATATTTGGGCAGAATGGTGAATGAACCTTAAAGAGTTTCTGAACCCAAAAGCAAAAATAAAAATATTGCAGCTTACCAATCCTAAAATGTGACCATTGCATTGGTTTGGTTTTAGGTGTGTTTTCTGTTATTTTCACCTGGTGATCTGGCCAGTAAGTGTTATTTTTTAACTTCCTTTAACAGACCAAACTGTACAGTAAAAGTGGCAGAATGAGGGTTGAGACAAACCATTTAACACTGACGGGTGTTTACAATGGTCAGCTTTTATTGTAAAACTGTTGCTGTAACTGCTTAAAGTGTTAGCTAGAGTTTGGATTTCATTTTTAGTTAAGTCTATCCAAATTTGCTAGAGTATCTAACACTACCCTCCCCACAGTGTGACAATGTTGCTCTCCAAGGGTGGCTTCATTGCCCCTCAATAGTGTGGAGCCACCATAGGAAAGGAAGAGTGTTACTGGCAGATCACCAGATGGAAATAAAGGGAAAAAAGCCTAAAAAATAAAAACTAACGCAGCCACCACATCTAAGGAATGCTAAGCTACTTTTTGTGTACAAATACAATCCTTTATAGTCATCAATAAGAAAGCGGAATTCTCTGGCAAACTTTTTTTTTTCTTGAATAACTGTCGGTGCTAGATAGGAATATTGACAAGTGGTCAGCAGTACATCTCTTTTAATAAGCATTGGGAAGCAGGAGGGGATTTTGTGGTTAAAACTTAGAGCCTGCAAAGTAAAATAAAAGCACAGAGAGAATTTAAAGATCTGGTGTCAGCTTACTAGATGAGCCACTTTCTGCTGCGCTGTTTACCAGAAAAAATAAGCATAGCTTACTGGCAGAAAAAAAGGTGAAAAAAAGGTGATTTGAAGCTTGTCTTTATTTAAAGGAGAGAGATGACATTCTTTTTACTTTAGAGATACCTGTCATATCATTTTTAAAGGTACATTCCAGTCAAAATAAAAATTATGTTATGCACCACATACAAATAACACAACTTTCCTTTAGGTCCTCATCCAGGCCTTGTAGTGCAGCTAGACCCAACAATGTCTCCCAAAACAGTTATTTTTATGACATGCCAACTTTCAGGGTTGTCAGTGCTTATTTCAGCTCTCAACCAAACTTTTCAAGCTCTCAAATGGCCATAGCTGATCACATGTGCAACAGCATGGTAACTGGAATCTAAATACAGGCTAAGATGGCACCTTTGTTGCCTCTAAGGCATGATAGGTTGTAGTTCCACTTTAATGTAAACTTTCCAATTTTCTAATGTGGGAAAGAGGAACACCTTTTAAAGTGATATTACACTCAGGAGTTAAACTAAAAAAAATATTCAAGTACCTATTAACAAAAACTTATCTTTTTTGTGTATCATTCGGGTGTAGATCCTCAAATCATCTCTGAATTGGTGCTGACACTGTGCTTCCTTCTGGAGGGTGGCTACTTTTGTTCCCATTGGTCCCTGTGTGTGTTGTAAAGTAGCCAGCCCTCCAAGCTCACTACTGGGATGGACTATAATCTCAATACAAACTAGTACCTAAACGTGAGATTGTATTCCATCACATGAGTGAGCTTGGAGCAGGGGCTACTGGCTGAAGTAAGGACCGTGAAGGCACCAATTCACTTGTGATTTGACAATCTACAACTGAGTGATACACAAATAAAGTTACACTTTTGTTAATAGTGTGGTACTTGAATGCATTTTTAAGATTAAACTCTTAAGTTTAGTGTCATTTTAACCATCTAGGCAATGAACACACCCCTGCAACACCCTGAACGTGGACCACAAATGAATAATACACAAATATTAATTGCTTAAACCCACAAGTTCCTTTTCTCACAACTACTTTTCCTTTTATACAAGCTTTTCAGAATCATATAGAGCAAAACTATAGTCGCATGAAATGTTTAGTTCAGTATAACATGTTTGATAGGCAAACAGTGAATTTTTGTTTTATACAGGTCTAATAATCAGAATAAAAAGAGGGACAACTGAAGAGGAAGGAGTGACCGAGGGATATGGTCACAAGAGGGGCATTCTCTCCAAATAAGGGGCATTTGGGAGGTACAACTGAAGAGGAAGGAGTGACAGAGGGATTTGGTCACAAGAGAGGCATTCTCTCCAAATAAGGGACACTTGGGAGGTACATTCATAATCTGTTAATCCCTACTTGTGATGCAGGAAAGCTATTCCCAAACACTCCCACTGCAGGCCATGCTATCTGTCCCATATGGAAAGTTTGATTTAACAGCATGTCAGTGCTTACAGCCAGCTATCAAATTCAAAGCGGCTTTGGGAGCCTGAATGTAAGAGGTGATACAGGAAGCAGAAAGGGATTCTACACAGCACAGACTGCAGGAGGTACGCGCTATACATGTTTGTTGTTTTGTTTCGGCTTCAAGCACTGGACCCATTTCAGCTTTGTCAGTTGCCTGGTGGTCATCATTCAGTGGCTGTAACTTACCCCTATTCACACTTAAGTGTTTTGTCATGTGTTTCCTGAAGCACAACAACGCTTAACATGAAGAATCCCATTATTTTCAATGGTACCCATTTATACCTGAGCGTTGTGTTGGCTGTCACTTGTAGCTTGAAGCTCGAAAAAGTACTTGAGCTTCTTTCTGGGCAGAACCATGCATGTATGGTCCCATAGACTTCAATAGGAACACCTGAAAATGCAAACAACAGTCTCTTCCTCCTAGTATCTCCCTTTCCATTGGCTAAAACAAAAATGCTCAAGACTTAAAAGAAGAAAATGCTCACGATCAAGTGTGAATAAGGTCTAAAGGTTTGTACTCATATGTTATAAGTGGACTAGTTCTTTCCTAGTATGGGTCTGCTACCATGTTAAGAGTTGCCTTATGCTCTGAGGAGGAGGGTTTAACCCTTGAAATGCATTAACACAGCTGAGACAACAGCTTCTACTCACTGGCTTGATGTCTGAGGAGTACATTGTGGTGCCAATTGGTACTTTCTATGTTGGATATTTGTTCTCAAACTGATGATACAGATGCTGTTTGTGAGTATATATCTTCTGTTCGTTTTTAATATGAACGAATAAAACTGTATTTTGTGAAGAGAAGGCGCTGTTCTCTTGTTTTTTCTTGCATTTTTTCTGAGGCTTCCCAACCTGTTATGGAACAACAGCTCATTTGATGTAATTATATTGAAGTCTATTCTGGCAATTCTTACCATGTGATTTTGTGAGACCGTCACCAAGCTCGGACTGATTGGAAATATACACTGCCTGGCCAAAAAAAGTCACAAACCCTAATATTTAATTTAACCGACTTTAGCTCAGATTACAGCATGCAATCACCTTGGCATCATTTTCATAAGCTAATGCAATGTCACAACATTCATTTCTGTCCAGAGCTGCATTGATTTTTACCAAGGTTTTGTAGTGATAATAGGAGAGTCGGATCACAGTGTAAAGTATTCTCCTGCACATCCCAAAGATTTTCAATGGGGTTAAGGTCTGGGCTGTGGTGGCCAATCCATGTGTGAAAATTATGTCTCATGCTCCATGAACTACTCTTTCCATTAATTTGTTGCAAGATGAAACATATTAATGACTGCAGTAATTGTCCAATGGAAGGCCCTTACCTATTTGGTTAGCTAAATCCAGGGGGTGACTTTTTTATTTGGCCAGGTAATGTATAATCTAGCCATAGCCATAGTCTGACCATTCAATCTTTGTGCAATTTCTCCTAGTTTAGCCAACATTTATAGTACAAGAACCAGTATAAACAATCCATTCACGCTACAAAGATAGGTAATTCTTAAGCAGATTGTATACTCGGATTGTAATGTGTGTCACCAATTATATAGACAGGCAAGTGTCTGATACAGAGGTCAAAAGCAGAACTAAAGACTTAACTTATCCCATGAAATGGCTTTGGTTGTCATTTATGTGGTTTTATTTGATAAGTGCAGTATCTCAAGTATAGCCTCAATGTTAAACGGTAAAACAAATTATTTGTTGCTCTCTTTTGCTGCACAGTTTGTTGACTATAATCCTTAAACTGTACAGAATATGGATGATTGTTCATTATTTTGTGTAGCCATCCTTTGAAAGTTATTCTTGGTTTAGCATCGATATATTGCAGGTAGAATCTAGCAATGTTTCTTTTTAAGTGCTGGCAGTAAAGATCTGTCTAAGATCTAGCCTGGGAAAATGGCAGGGAGGAACTTGTGTGGAAAATTCTGCAATACTGTAAATATTATAAATAAGACACAAATGGAAATTTCTGCTTTAAATGTAGGCATTGTTCAGCCGTGATGAATATGGAACAAGCAACACATGGCTGATTTCTGTTTTGTGTGTGTGTGTGTGTGTTTCTGCCAGAATAGTCACCATGCGGTGCTGGGAATACTTTGTATTTTTTTTTTTTAACCAGGTTCCCCGGTTTGAATCCTGGTCAGGACACTAGTTTGCATGTTCTCCCTGCGCTTGCATGGCTTTACTCCAGGTATTATGGTTTCCTTCCACAGACACAAAGACATGTTGGGTTGATTGGTTGAAATCTAAATTACCTTTAGTATGTGTGCGTGTATGTATGTATGCATGCAGGTTCGGAGCCTTAGATTGTAAGCAGGGACTGATGTGAATGTGCAGCATGTAAAGTGCTATGTAAATTGTCAGTGCAATATAAATACCTGCAAAAAATTACAAAATAATGCACGTTGCTGACCTCAGTAAGCGTTGTAAATAACATTCATTCATGTAAATGGGGTGACTTTTTAAACTGCATTTTTCTGTACAAAAACTGACACTGCAGTACTGACTGACATGACTGTAGGGCAATTCCAGAAGATTAAAGGCAATCAGTGTGCTACTAGTGCTATGGTATGCAGCAAACACTGCAAATGAGTTTTTGGGTATAGTGGAGAGGGATAAGAACACCAGTCTGTTTTTTATCGCTGTTTGTGTCCCTATTAGGGAGATTCACCCCCATCTACATATGGCATATGTAGCCAGGGAAAATTTAGGGGAGGGCTTTTGAGAAAATTGAGGTTAGGCTTTAAGGGCCCGTTCACACCATCCAGTGCATTCACCGCACAGTCCCGTGGGATGAACGCACTGGATCACATAAACAAAGGCTTCCCGTGTTCTGGGGTGCGATTGCGCGCACTGGAACATGTGGCACCGCATTACCCCGTGTTCCAGTGTGGTGCGATCGCAAAAAATAGTGCATGCACTATATTGTCAGGATCTTTCCTGGCTACATGTGGCTCTGCACTGTTAGCAAAAAGGGGGCCGTAGCCCACTAGATGCTGACTTTGGGTCACAGGAGGACATCAGTAATGTATTCCTTTGACCCACTAAAAGGTTTGGCTATAGTTCTCTTTTAAGGCTCTTTTTATCCTTCATCTAGAAGCACTCAAACTCAGGTTTTTTACATTTTCCACTTAACACTTACATCCAATGTTTAGTGTCTATCAGGCAATCTCTCAGTATTCATTAATGCATGTTGCCAGGTTACCTGTGCTCTATCAACAGAGACCAGCAGCAGACAGACAGAAAGCACCATGCAAAGCACCATGTAATTTTTATAAAATTGGGAGGAAATCTATTAATGTCAACGTCAATGCCATTTGGCATTTTCTGCCTTAAACAGGAGTTTAATCTTCCTGTTAAAGCTTAGATGGGATTAGATACATGCACAGTCCTGAAGCTGACATACGTCAGAGGAAAGAGTAACGCTGAGCAAGGTTTTCTGACCTTTCCAACTGTTTTGTCTCCTACACACAGCCAGTGGGGCTGCCGAGAGCTGACCCCAAAAAAACAGAACATCATTTGAGGACTGCCTTCTAGTGTAAATGGGTACTTATGGAACAGTTTACATCTGTCATAGTTTTTTGTACTATTGTTTTATAATTTCCCTCTATTTATAACCTGTGGAATGAACTTCTTGAACATTTATGTTTTAGACTTTATTCACACAGGCTTATTAGGTACTTTAGTGGAATCCTGCCGGACAGGAATCATTTGGTTGTTGCGGCTGGAATCTCATGTGATTGTGAACAGCTGTGGCTGCTCAGTCTGTACATAGCAATGACAGACTGACAGGAGCTGCAGCTCTCCACCACTCTTTGCATGTGTCCACACATCCAGCGGTTACTTGTGGTTAGGGGTAGATGACTGGCCCTGTACGCAATCTGTCTGCATCCAGGACTCATCATCTGCCCCTAGCTGCAGGTAACCTCTGGATGTGAGGATACATGTGAATAGCAGTGGACAGCAGCAGCTCCTGTCAGCCTGTCATAGCCTTGTACTTGCAAAAACACTTGCAATTCCAGCTGCACAAATCTGCTGCCGGACATCATTAGTCTTTGTAAATAGGGCCTTAAAGTGTATGAACAGACAAAACTTTTTTTTGTCTCCAAGACAGAAAGTTATGAGAAATCTCTTCGAGGGAGTGAAGGGAAATCTCCCCAGAAGGACATAGACAGCATGAAAAGAATCCAATAGGGGTTTTAACATTTTTCCTGCTCTATCCAAACTTTACTTTAGGTGGCTGACTGAAACTTTAAGTAACTGTTCTAGATTTCAGGTCAACTAAATCCCCGGCTGACTGCTGCCATTATCAATTATCAGGACTGATGTCTAGATAGCCGTGTGACATGATTACATGCTGTTACATGTGCATTGAATCATCCTTTATTGGGTTCTTATGTGGACCTCAAGAGAGAGAATTATAATAGCTTTGTAGACAGGTGTATTCAGAGTTCAAATTAAATCAGCTCCCAAAAACTTGATTACATAAACACAGTTAATTTCCCCCACAAATGGAAATAAATGATTTGCTGCATCAACAGAGCACTATCTGTAATAATTTAGTAATATTTCCCAATGAATTTCTCATTAAAAAAACACAGTTTCCAGTCTGTGGGCAGGATATGGTTCACCAGCAAAGAAAATAACAATTTTTTATTTCTCTGTGATATCACATTAATAACTAGACTGAGGCCCCATTCACACCTATGCAGGTGCATTATTGTTTGTTTTTAAAGAAGAGTTCCAGACAAAGAAAAAAACTTACCCATGCAGTAGGGCTACCCCCCACACTGCAAGGGTTAGGGCTTGTTTTGTTTAGGGACACTATTAAAGCTGTTTTTATTACAAGATCATTGGTCCCGCCAGCTCCCTCCAGGCTGTTACACCAGCCCTGCAGCCACTTCTCCCCTTTCGCTCTGGTGGGACCACTGACGGTATCGCATCCATTGACCTGCATTACAAGTGAGGGCTATTCCGACATCCGGAGAAGAGAAGAGGAGGTGCGCTCTGACTGCCGCAGCAGCCAGGATAAGGAAAAACATCAGGTAAAAGCAGTAAAACAGCTTTATTTGAGTCCCTTAGACAAAACAAGCACTTAACCCTTGCAGTGCGAGGAAAACCCCTCTGCAAAAGGGTACTTCTTTATTTGCCCGTAGTTCTACTTTAATGTGTTTGAATGCATTTTTATGCATTAAATCACTGTAGACACGCTGCTGTGTTTTTTATTGCTTACTCCTAAAAAATGTAATATTGGTATATCTTTCATTAAGACTAGTGTCTTATATGTTGCATTTGTAAAGCTTATTTTATTTTTACACAAATATGACTAATTGAAGAATATAATCAAGTTGTTGTAATAAAACCTAGTAAATAATATACATTTGTTTTCAAGTGCAAGGAATTTTGTTTTTATGTGAAAGGAAATTAAAAATAAAAAGGATTTTTGTTTGCGTATGATTGATTGAAGTGAACACTTCTTGAATATTCACGACTCCTTCAGTAAATCAACTTCATTATGCCATATGCATCAAGGCTTATTTAATTAGGCTTTGCAGAGTGCAATGACCTTTTAAAGTGCAGTAGTTCATGGGAACAATTTACAATTCATATTAATTTTATATGACTATAGAAAAGAGTTATTCACAAAAATGTGGAGAAGTGAACAATCTAGGCCAAACTAGCTGATTTGGAAAAATTCTTCAATTCAGCTCACTTTCCAGTTCAGCTATGTTGTCCTAGATTGTTCACTTCTCCTGCCTTCTCCAAACTCTCCACCCTTTTGTGAATAACTCTGTAAATCACTTCGCAGTGGGTTAATACAACTTATAGCACTTTGTATTGCTATATTGAATATGCACTATAAGTTATTTATGCATGTGGTCAGGCAATGTTTTTTTCTCAGACTGCAAACCTGTTTACCTCCATCTGATACAACGTTCCAGAATCCTGGCATTGCCTATAATATCGGTAGACTCGGTCAGTTTCTTTGAACAGAACATCAGTGACCACTAGAGGGCAGCTGAGAACAGTCATCACAAGTCTCATGGTGTTTTATGAATCCCGTTTGTTTGTTTGTGGACTCCTAAAAGTAGAATCTTTATCTCGATATAAAAGGTAAAAAGCATTGTGAAATTACAATGCTGATATAAAATCTTTTCAAAGTGCTATGTGGTGGTTTATTGTGCTGTAGTTTAGTAAGTGTTCGCTTCCAGACTACTTTTTACATAAAATCAATATGTATAGTGACAAGTGCTGGATGCTAGCTTAGGTTGGACAGCTCACTTGAGGATATTATTAAAGGAAGCATCAAAATGGTTTTATTTCTCCTACTGAACTGCTCTATAGTGATGGATGTGGATACTTGCACAGTATGTACTTGTCAAACCGACACTAGGAAATATACAAATCAATAGGCATTTCAATTAGATTGCCAAGTGCTATACATGTTACGTGTACTTCACTGTGATGGTATGAAATTGAGTTGTTCAGACCTGTAAATTGTATAATGAAAGCTTTATTTCAGATCAAAAAGCAGGAGCGGTACCGTCTCATCATATACCTGCCAGCAATTTACTGAGGTAGCCATTGTGGTTTAGCAGAATAACCATTGATGGACTAGAATGAATAACTCACAGATGTATTTGTTCAGTATCATTTCTCACTGAGGAATGAAGCAAATGTGGTAGAAATTCTGGAGTTAAAGCTGAACTCCTGGCACAAAAACTTCCTATTCCACAATAACTACAAAGGATATAAATAAATCCACTTTGTGTGCAAGTATCAGTGACATCATCACTGTGCTATACATATTTTACCCTGTGGGAGGGACCCAGCAGGCTCACCCACTACAAGCTGCTTACAAAAAAGCTACAGGTGATGTCGGGGACAACACCAGTCACCTTGTACAAGGAGAGAGCAGCAGTGACCGGTCTTTATTACAGGAAGCATCTGCACAGAGGCAAGGTTTCAAACTGGATTACTGTACAGATCTGGATGAAATAAACAAAGCACACCAAGATTCAAACAAGAATGCACAAGGCTCTTGTATTTAGACAATATTTGTCAGCTTTAAGCTCAACATACACATTACAATATGACGGTATAGTCTTATAGAAATCTCCTTTAGAGTTACCAAAACGATCTAATCTGAGGGCCTACCTAACTATTTTTTCAATTTCTATCCAATTAGGTAAGCTATTGCCCTGCAAAGTTGTTGGCAGTTGTAAAGGAATCGGCACATTTTTATAGACTGTAATGTGTGCGGTGAGCGTATTTAACTAAATGCCCAACTGTAATGTGTGAGCTGTGACTTTATCCTAGAGAGTCTTTAATAGTCTGCTGTTCTAAGCCACAGATTACTATTTAGGGAAATATGTGAGTGCATTACCATGTATTTTTGTCTATAGAATTATTACAGAATACAATAATTAATGAGCTGGCATATGGCAGATGCAAACACAGACAGATGCAAATTCAGTGACTGATTGGTAGACAAATTTGCTAATTGCAGTGTATACAAATGATGGGAAGACTTGGCTTGTAGACACCAGTTTTGATAATCTGTTAGTGGCCACTGAAGACTACACTTTGTAATTTTTTTGTAACTGAATTGGGTCTATGGGATTTACAACATATTCAGAATAAAGCAACTAGATCTCTGGTGCCCAACCTGTGGCCTGATAACCACTTATGGACCTTTGGTACTTACTGTGTAGCTCTCAGGTCTCAGGGTCTGTAGTGGGATCATTGATCTGTAAAAGAGTAAAGCAGCAATTTCTACTAGGCTCATGTATCACCCCCCGTCTTTCACAGGCTTCTGCAGCATATCCCCAGTCTCCAATCTAACCTGTGGCATGTATTTACCTAACATGTTGCATCTCCTCAGTATCTAACCTAACCTTTATCATGTCCCCAGTCTCCAAACTATCTTGTAGCATGTCCCCAGTCTCCAACCTAACCTTTATCATGTCCCCAGTCTCCAACCTAACCTGTATCATGTCCCCAGTCACCAACCTAACCTGTATCATGTCCCCAGTCTTCAATCTAACCTATATCATGTCCCCAGTCTCCAACCTAACCTGTATTGTGTCCCCAGTCTCCAACCTAACCTGTATCATGTCCCCACTGCCTACCTAACCTTTACCATGTCCCCAGTCTCCAACCTAACCTGTGTCATGTCCCCACTCCCCAACCTAAACTGTACCATGTCCACAGTCTCCAACATAACCTATAGCATGTCCACAGTCTCCAACCTAACCTGTAGCATGTCCACAGTCTCCAACCTAACCTGTAGCATGTCCACAGTCTCCAACCTAAGTTATATAATGTACCATGGCTCCAACCTAACCTGTAGCATGTCCACAGTCCAACCTAACCTATAGCATGTCCACAGTTTCTTGCAGTAGGGTTTATTTACTAAAGACAAATAGGCTGTTCGCATTGCTACGCATTGCAGGGGAATTTGCACTTAGCAAGCGAAGTCTACTCTTAGATTAGTGAATGAGAGGAAGCTCTGCTGTTTTTTATTTTCTTTGCACATGATTTAGTATTCTTTACAAGGTGAAGTGTCACCCCATTCACTAAGCTAAGGGAAACTTCCCACTGCAAATTCACTTACAAAGTGAACAGCCTATTTGCCTTTAGTAAATCAACCCCGTTATGTGTGACCCACTGGTTATGTCAGGGTCACAGCTAGGACCCTCTATACCTGATAAGTTGACAACTACTGAAGTAGACTTACTGAGTGGCATGTATCAGTGACACAATCAGTTATTCATTATGACAAATGTTACAAAATGTCATTAGAGCCTGTGCACACAGTCTTTTGTTCATAACATAACTGCATTTCTTCCTATACAAGTCAATGAGAACATAAAAGAAACTTGATGCGGGTCAGAAGGAGGTTGGAGCAACCTGTCAATGAACTCAGAAGTGTCTCAAATTGTGTCTCAGACTGATCTCAAATGCAAGCTGAATATACCTGAAAGACACATCGTCCATCTACACAAGTTCTAATGGTTTTTAAAGAACTACAACCCTTGCAGTGTAAAACAAAGCTTTATTAGTATCCTAAAATCATGAACAACCATCCACACATGCAGGGAGCTTGGATTTACTCTGCATGGACATTCTTACTGCTTAGAATATGATAGCTGAGCAGTTCTGAGCCAAGAATAGAAATCTTCAATGCTTAAATTACAAGTGGAGCTTTCTCTATTCTGACCTGTAAATATCATGTTGCTGAAATGTGAGGTGAAAACAGTAAACTAAACCCCAGACAAACAGCTAAATACATTGGTAAATTACATATAAGTGAACTGTTATACCTGCCAAAGCACCTGTAATTTTATAGAGCCAGGGCTGTACTCTAGTCACTCCGTGCTAGGCTACACAGCCAGGTCTTGTATTATCTTAGACATCTCTGCATACTGCACTGCATGTGGCCAATACAGCTTGGTCTACAGCAGGGGTATCCAAACGTTAGCCTTTCAGCTGTTGTGGAGCTTTGTCGGGATATTTCCAGGCTGCAGCACGGCTCTGTGCTGTCAGCAAATAGCGGGCAGTAGCCCGCTTGATGCTGATTTTGGGTCACACAAATACATTGGTAAATGTAATCTTTTGACCCAAAAGAGGACTAAAGCCAAAAAAAGGCTTGGCTTTATTTCTCTTTTAGAAAGACAACTTTGTGCAATGCCACATTTGAGGCACTGGGGTAATGTGCAGATTAAATTCTTTCAGATGCAAGGAAGTTTGCAAACAAGCTTACTTGCTTTGGTAAGGCAGCTCTCAAACAAAGCAGGCCTAGCTTATTGGGTACCTAGAAGTGACTCAATGTTTAGAAATAATGGGCGCCAAGGTGAAGAAGTCTCTTTAAAGGAGAACTATGGGGTTAGGGCTTTTCCCCATAGTTCTCCTAAGGGACACAAACTAGCGTCCTCCCGTTGCCCAAAGCTCAGTATAGCTCGCGGTAAACTGAGACGCTGCAGCTGAAACGGATCCCGACAATTATGTTTGCATCCGCCCAACTGCGTGAGTGACAGCTGGCTCTGCCTATTTAGAGGCAGAGCCAGCTGTACCCGCCCCCTCCCCGTCCGTTCTGCCAGTCAGCGCTGGAGGATCGGGGAGGGGAGAATCCAGTCACTCCCCTGTCACGGCTCTCTGCAGTGACAGGATCGAGAAGTGAGCGAGCGCCGGTATGTGTTCGCTCACTTCCCGATCTACTGAGCCTACCTGTGACAGATTCATTGTCACAGGTCGGCTCAGATTATGAGGCTGAGTGAAAAGCACTCACCTCATAATTCTCCTTTAATTTCTTACAATTCGATCAAACAAAACAGCCAATGCGTTTTGAGGGCAACAACACTGCCCCTTCATAGGGGATCATTATCTCATTCTAAGCCCTGATGAAGAGGGAGTGTTGTTGCCTTGGAAAAGCATTGTCTGTTTTTGTTTAATTGAATTGTGAATAATAAAAGGCACTTTTGGACTCTTTGTAACCAAATGGATTACTTATAACCAAATGGATCTATACATTACTTGGTATGAACATTTCTTTTAGGGCTGGAAACATGTGGAGTCTAGACTGGCATATAGTGCTGCTGTGCAGGGACTTACAGGGGGGCAGATGTCAAGGCAGATTCAGGTATTTTTTTCCAGCTGTAAGTAAAAAGTATTTTAATGGTCTTTAATTAATCCACAGCTAGATTAAATGTTGGCTTCTTATATCTGCAGAAAGTTCAACTTTAATACAGTACTCTTATTTTCTGATATAAGCAGCAAGAATAAAGATTTTTTGAGATCCATAGCCCTTTAGAGAAGCAGAGACTGATTCCCAGGTGTCAGATAATCGAAAAATGTATTTATTTTCTTATTGTTTGTATTCTAGCTAGGGAATTAAGTGTTTAACTCAGGGACACTGCACTTAGCACAAAAAATAGCACCTTTAAAATGGCAATAGATCAGTGAGAAAGTAGACTTAGCCCTTGTGGCAGCAGTATGCAGTCTCAGAAAGCTTTTCCATGTTTTAGCTTAGCAGTTACGGTATATCCGCAGGCAGGGTTTGCAAATTAAAAGGCTGGACCTGTGCTAGCATGAGGGAGCCCAGTGAAGTGGAAAATAATTAAAGTGACA
Source organism: Nanorana parkeri (assembly GCF_000935625.1). Taxonomy (NCBI): domain Eukaryota; kingdom Metazoa; phylum Chordata; class Amphibia; order Anura; family Dicroglossidae; genus Nanorana; species Nanorana parkeri. The sequence continues at coordinate 54,380 of NW_017307001.1, forward strand.
AGTTGTGTTATTCTGATCAAAAGTGCTGAAGGCAAATAACCCTGACAGCTCCTCCGTTTATTCAAGGCCTTCTTAATGAAGGACAAGGGCATGGCGAGGAACTGTGTTTTCTGCATGAAGATTTTGCTTTTGGGCTTCAAAATGCTGTTTTGACCTTAATCTGTTAAAATACCAAAGGTTAAAACTACAGATAGTACAGTCAGAAAGGCAGAGTGGTGATTGATTTAATCATGCAGTGTACTGTGAATTGCTCTTCTTCAAATGTTTTTTAGCATGATGTATGAAATACATTCTCTACATCTTAGGCTGACCATAGACAGACTGATAATTTCATGTAATGTTACCGATTTAGAGCACTATCTGTGATTATTGGGCTCTTTCTAAACAGTACATGTCAAAAATGAGCGCTTCAGTGATTTGGAGGTGCTTGTTTAGATAGAAAGATTTTCCAACAAATTGAGATATCTAAAAGCAGCCTCCAATCTTTTCCTCCAACATTTAGAAAAGTGAAGGATTGAAAGAACTGCCAGGGTGCTGCTATTGCCTGCATCAGACAAGGATTGATATGGATCCCTGAACTTCACCTGTATCTTATAAATGAAAACAAAGGCCCCTTTAGTAATGTTTAGTGATGGCAATCTATGGACAGGTACTTATGGATAATTGCAGACTTTATTCTTTGCATACCCTATCTTTTCCACCCCACAGTGGCCATTTTCACTAAGTGTAGATTAATATATCTCCCTTTACTTCCTGGAACTCCGGATCTTCCCCCTGGTACAAGTGACATTGCACATCATCTCTGAGGAAAAAAATGCCTTTTCACTAAAATCTCACAAGAATTTTCAGTTTATAGATGGGATTTCTCGGAAGGCACTGGCGACTTAGGGGTCTATTCACTAAGCTGCCGAGGGCAGCCGAGTGAATGACTGATCTGAAGTGAAGTGAGCCGAACACTGTTCGGATATTCACTTCAGGCTGGTAAGGCTGATTTCAGCTGTACATCGGCTGAAATCAGCTGTACAGCGGCTGAAATCAGCTGTACAGCGGCTTGCTTCGCGTGGCTTCGGGTCGGCCGAACATGCACAGCATGTTCGGCCGACCCGAAGTGAATAGACCCCTTAGTCTTCCCAGTATTAATCTGTTAGGCCGGACTTCATTACCAGTGCCCCACTCAACCAGGAAGTAGAAAAAACGTAATTGTAAGTAACTGCAAAAGGAAATGTTTGTTTAACAGAGCTGCATAATGATTTTTAGAGAAAGGGGGGTAAAGGTGCATTTTAAGAACTGTGCATGGATGTGCTATTAATCTCCACCAAATACTGTCAATGGTCAGCTTTACTTTGCGTCTTTGTAGAAGACCTAGAGCATTAAAAAAGAATGAGCACAACTTGGAGTTCGACACTATGAAACAGTGCTCTTCAGCACAAAACTGGTTAATGGAGACCCCAGCTGCGGTTTAAGTAAATAAGAAAAGTTGCTGTAGCCCATAGTGCAGTAATTCATTTTCTTTTCTAACTGCAAAACCTCATTTTGAGTAGAGCCATGGTGAGTTACTTACCTTCGGCAGTATACATGTCTCCTTGAGCAAATTGGAGTTATATATCAGGCTAATGAATCTGAAATGTTTATTTATTTTTTTCATGCAGGGTAAAACCTGATTGCTTGCCTTTGGCAACAAATACAGTCTTAGGCTTGTTTAATTTTTTCCAATTGTAATAAAGCCCTTAATGGCTACACGTTACCTCATATAAAAGTTGAAACAGCTACTGTGTAGAGGTGTCAGTTGGTACATCACATTACCCACTGAACTCTGTTTCTTATGATGCAACAACTGTCTGATCAGTATTAGATGCAGATATAAACATGCATGGTATCACTGAAGTTCATTTTCTATAAGTTTTACTGAGATGATAATGTTGATGCTGAATATTATT
>NW_017307001.1:56532-64127 GCF_000935625.1 Nanorana parkeri
ATTATTATTATTATTATTATTACATTTAGATATGTTACTAAACTACATATGTGCTTCCTCCAAGTTTTTTGGCTCTAAGCAAAAATGTAAGTCAGTCAGTGAACTGCCAATGTTAAAGCAGAACTAAACCCACATCCCATTCCTCCCTCGCCAGCACTGACATTTTCACCTAACCTGGCTCTGGATTTGGTATCTTCAGCCATCTTGATTGGCTTCGCCAAAATGACCTAACTCTTGTGTATGTGCTGTCTTCTGCAATAAAGAGCGTGTCTGCTCACTGCAAGGAAAATAAAATGGCCAGACCTGAGGCTATGTGGCATGATTCACAGACTCAGGATCTTGTATTCACAGAATACCAGATTAGTGATAGCCCGGAGCCCATGCAGATGGCAGTTTAAGAGTATGCCTAGGCCTTTACTCGCTGTATATGGGGTAACCCCGTGAGCATTTATGCCAAATGCAGTGCAAATATGAACAACATATGAGAGGTGGTTTTAAGGGCATGTGCAGATAGCCGTTTAATGAGGCTGTCTCGGCCCAATCTGTATGTGAATGGACCTTTACTTGCTGCTTTTGGGTAAACCTATGGGCAGTGCTCCCACATGATTCTCAAGCTTTTTACTTTTTTGCCAAGCCATCTGAATAATAAATTAGTTGCTTTGCATTGCACTTACTAAAATCTCATGTACTCTGTGTTGTAGGGTTCAGGGAATCTTATAGGTTGGGCAAGCGAGGGGTGGCGGGGGGCGATGCAGGTATAGCAGCTCCTTAAATGTGCCCTAGTAATGGTTTGATACACTATTGTTAGGACTAGATGAAAAGCTGAAGCTTTTATTTTCAAATTTGAGTATGTCTTTAATGTATTTCTAAGGGGTGAAATGTAGATCTAATGCCTACTTAGCTAAGATGCTTGGAAGACTTTTTCAAGACTTGCTTTCATGCAAGAAACATGATTAAATCACCTAATCCCAGTCTCCTGCGTAGGTATATTGATATGTGGTCTATGCCTGGAATAGTGCCATCACATATTTTGCTTCAGAACAGTCATCTGTATTATGCTAAGATGGAGGTATTACTGAACACCAATTTAATGAAATCTAGATTAAAGAAAACTGTAGCTTTTCTCTTGGCAACCAAATCAAAATCCAGTCATGTTTCTAGTGCAGATTAGAAATCACTCCTGATTACTTTTTGGTTTGTCTGGACAAAATTCTGTATTGTTACATCTGTATTAGTAAAGGAGCCTCTCTATATAGGGCGAGAAGGACAGTTTAGCCCACATACTGTATGCAATGCTGAACAAGTGGAGCACTAAACAATCAGTGTGTGAGACTGAAAGGCACTTGAGGCACCTTATAGTGGGATGGCACTTGGGAAAAGGAGATTGCTATTTACATAGAAACTAGGGCAGTATGAAACAATTTCTCAGGTGCAATGACAACTCACTGTATCTAGTTGCTGTGTCTGCAGTTTTGGTTAAGAATTGCTTATGTTTTACTTCAATCTATTTATCAGACTAGAATGTCATGTTAAAATATATGCAAAGCTACCTTATTTCATGATCCGTAGCAGTACAGTATTCATTAAACAGTGCAGGGCTGCTGGTGCTGTCCGTGGTGCTGAAAGGTGACTAAGTTTTACAGACAGACAGCCCTGTGTTAGGCCTCGATTACTGCTCTCATGCATGTATGCATTTTACAGAAGCACCCAATCACACATCAGCTAAAAGTTAAACCCTGTTGACTGATGAGTAACACTTTCTTAGGTGCTTACAGGTATTTAATGATCATTGCTTCTCAATTGGCACCTGTAAAAGAGGCTCAAACATGCAATAAACGATTTGTACAGCTGATGTTCCCCTGTCTATGGTGAAAGGTGTTTGCCATTCACACACATGACAGCACAGCGCTACAGCTGACACAAGACATCACAAGGAAATTCTCCTATGCATTTTGAATGACTGACAGAGTACTACCTTTGTAGTGGTAATTGTAATACACACACCTTGTTGCTGTGCCTTGCAGTTGAATGGCTTCTCAATTCACTATTATAGTAGAGGACAATGCACCTGCACTGAAGTGCACCACAATGGTGTCTTGGCAGCAACTTACTTCCATCCATGACCAACAAAGATTTGTTCTGTGTTTGTATACACTAATGCCTTTGCTGGTAAATTTGAATATATAATAAACTCCCAATTATGTGGCACCCACGGGAATCTCTAGGTGTCGGATAACTCTAGTTTCTGTTTGCTAGAGAGATGGCAGTAACTCTAAAGCAAACCCACCTCCCTGCAGTGCCCCACCCTTCTCCCCCTGGCCCTATTCATCTCCTGGCTAGATTCAGCAGCCGGCAGGTGAATGGAAACAGCGGGCAGTGGACGGGAGCAATGGCCATATTGCTATTGACTATTTCAAATTGCAATAGCCAATAGCAGGCTGGCTACTGCACCCTCCCACTGAGCGGATGAGCAGACCTGAGAGAGAAAGTTATCTGGTTGGCTATTGCTCCCCGTTGTTTACATTCTGCTGCTGACCTGGGAATCTAGCCGCCAGCCGGCAGCATGATGTAAATAGAGAATTTCGCTAGCAACTAAATAAATTAAGTAAAAAAACTAATTTGCTAACAAAATATTTCAGTGTCCCCAAGTCTATCAAGCAACCGCAGAAGAAAATCAAGGGAATATTATGTCCTCAATTTTTCTTTGCTGGTTGCTTAAATGCTGTGCTGTATAATGGGCAGTTTACTGTATGTTGGACTGATTATGAAACTGGAGAAAAGACAATGCAAACATTTGAACACCTTTAATTTTATGTAACAAAAATACTATTTATGATCATTCTGGGTTACAACCCTTTGTTCACATTTCTCTAGTTTTAACAAATCAGCCCCAGTGTCTATTTAACAAGTCATAGACTGTATTTTTGCTACATTTGTAAGCTTTATCGTTTGTTATATGAATTTGTGCTTTAATTGACAAAGTCATTGTAAATGTCTCTTTAGAAATCCGAGGTGAAAGCATTGCTTCAGAATCTGAATTGGTTGTATATCACTTTCTGAATATTTTAAATGATTTTCCATTGACTGCAGTAGCTTTTAAAAATATGTGGAACATTTTTGAATAGGACAAGCTACATTCAGTCAAACCCAGAGCTACCTGAAAGCATTAAAAAAAAAAAAAACTAATACTAAAAATACATCAATAAATAAAAATAACGGCAAATAACATAAAATCTAGAGTTATAAAAAATAGAAGACTGAGCAGTCGTTTAATAGTCAATAAATGTTTAATTGACAAAAAAAAATTAAAGCACGCTTCAGTGCATGACCACACATGATTAATCCACAAGACAATAACCAAATATTTATGCGGCCAATAAAATGTTTCACTCAAATCTCATTACGGCCCGTTCCACAGCCAAAATGCACCATCTGCAAATGATATCAGATTAAATCTCAAGGAAACAACTGAGTGTGATTTGCTGGGGAAAAGAGCAGATTTGTAGAAACACAAAAGAGTTGAAATTATTGATTTTTCAGTACAGAATCATATCCTTGCAAATAATGTTCCTGACTACATGGCTAGATTTGCATGACAAAAGCTTGATAAATTTTGTTAGCAAGAAGAGGTGGGTTGCTCAGTAAAGCTGTCAGCTGTTTAAAAGGTTAGGTGCCAAACTAAGTCTAAACCAAAGTCGTTTAAGTTTCTCTCGGTTTCTTTGTAAAATGTTTTCCTTATAGTCTAATAGCTTTTTGCCTTTGATTAGCTCATTCTCTCAAATTTACCTTTTGAACTGGAGATTTCTACCAATGGCTATCAAAGTCAGTTTAAGAGCAAATCAAAAAATACAATTCAGTTATAAATCACATTAAGTGTTACCTGTTTCTTCTTTACTCTTGTTGCACCCCAGTTTTTACCCTTTAACAATCCCCCTTAATATAGTTTTACTAGTAGGTTTGATATGTTGTATTTCTGTCTGTCTAGCCCTGAGTTTACAGTCATAGCTTACAGAACACACAGAGATTGACAACACCACTTATAGGTAAGTGATGCAGTGGTGTCCTCTCTCCACACTCAACCTTCCAACTGGATAGTAAAAGAGCAGCAGCAGACTTATGAGCGCATCCCTCTGCTAAATCTGTTCTTCTTTAATCTACCTGCCACATGTCAATACATTTGCATACACCAGACCTGACTGGCTCCTTGTCTGATTGTTGCTACATAGAGGATTGCTAGAGGCTGTTACCAAGACAGGCCCAGGCACTTACACTAGTTACATACAAATACATGTAATGGTTTATTAATGCATACATAGCTACTTTAATTTCTGTCTTTATATCTAACCAGAGTTCAGCATTAAGTCCATGATGGAAGGATAGGGTGACAGGTTATGAGGTTGGACAGAGATGTTCAAGTATCTAAACTAAGATCAAAAGGTTAATGTTAATAACACAGTATGGTACTTTTCTTTACTTAATACGCTTGCTAGATTTGTGTAAAGTAGATTTTTTTTATTTACAGGGTCAGTGCATGCATTACTGATTTTAGGGTTGGGTAGTTGTGGGTCTATTTTGTTTGGGGTAGCTTTCTTTGGACTTTTTGGGACCCATTTGTATTTGCCTAAAAACCCAGCTCTGCCCACCTCTGCTGATGTGTCTATGAGGGAATCCTACTCTCCCAGCTTGACATTTACTTCACTTTATGAAGAACGCAATGGTAGGGTTAAAACTCCTCCTATTGAAGCAGACAGGGTGGGTAGCAGAGCCAACAAATGTGGTGGAAGTATATTTCCTCTATATTTGCAAATCAATAGAAGATGGTAGTAGATAATGGCACCTACCAGCAACTATTCACTGACGAAAAATTACTATTGGAGGTTCAGAACTATTAAGCTGTAGTAACCAACAGCAACTGGTCCAAAAGCCAGCTGCCTTAGTCTGGCAATTATAAATTACAAGGAATTAATTTCTGACTGGCTGATATGGGTTAATATACACTGTTGTTTGTTGGCCTATGTTTTAAATGAGGTCATTTGTCTCACTTTAGGTATCAACAATTGCATCACTGTCATATGGTGCATTGACATATTTGCAGAGTAAATGAACAATCCAAAAACAATGTGAAGCTCAGTGTCAGGGTTTTGCAGTGAGATAGCACTTTGTCAAATACAGCCATCCTCCTTGAGTATATCAAATTGACCCACAAGTTAAGTACTCTTACACACACTCAAAAGGTCTTTGCACAGATTGTTATACTGTAATTTCTCTATGACAAGAGTTCTTCAGCAGCACACAATCATGTCAAAGAACCTTTGGTGATTGTGTATTTGGCAGGGAATGGATAGACCTTGTAAGCCTTTTGCTATTGTGCCAACTAATTCAAAGTAATTCTACGTTGTCCCAAGAATATGTGACCTACTTCCTCTTTTTCAAGTGCATAAAGAAATATGAAACCAATTTAGTTTTCTTTAGTTGCTGACTGTGGTTTCATATCTGTTAAACTGGCAAAGGTCACAAAATAAAAATAAAAAAATCAATAGTTTAGTGTATTTGCCTAAAAAACATTTTTTCTAATAGGAATTTGAATATGAACCTGCAACTCTATAATCACTAAATACATATTGGGCAACCTCCCCACTCCGTTACTGGCTAACGTAACAAATTATGTGCAACCTGCTATTGTCTATGAAGGTTTTATGAAAATGTACTTTAACGTGACTAATATCTTAACAGCTGTTTAGAGTTAATACAAAGTAATTACACTGAGACCCTCAAAGTTCCCTCTAGTGGTGAGTATACTAATCTTTATATTTAAAAGAGAACTTTGGAGTAAGTGTTTTTCCCCATAGTTCTCTTGAGGGTCACGGGAGGACATATACTAACCTCCTCCCATGACCCAAAGCTCTGTATATCACAGGCTATATATACACTGAGAGCGCCGCAGCTGGAACGGATCCCGACTATACCATCAGGATCCACCCAGCTGCGTGAGTTACAGCTGGCTCTGCCTATCTAGAGGCAAAGCCAACTGTGCTCGCCCCCTCGCCCACCTGTTCCTCCACTTAGCGCTGGAGGATTGGAGAAGGGAGGGGGGAAACCCTGTGGGGAGCGGTGACTAACGGTCACCGCTCTCTGCAGGGAGATGATCGGGAAGCGAGCATGCGAAGGTATGTGTTCGCTCACTTCCAGATCAATAAAGCCGACCTGTGACAGCTTCTTTAACACAGGTCAGCTCTAACTATGAGGATGAGTGGAAATTACTCACCTCATAGTTCTCCTTTAATACAATTTATATAAAAAAAAAACAACAACATGAAAGAGCAAGCTTGTAAACATGTAAATGCTGTATCAAAAAGGCACCAATCACTGCATTGTGGGAAGGACAGGGCCATATTTGACAATTTTGGTGTCCTACTGTCTCTGTACCCAATTGAGGCTATTTACATACAACAATTAGTTATGTGAAAAAGTGAGCGATACTGATACTGATCCTTGATGTTTAAAAGTCTGAGCTTACTGCAGAATCAGCTGGTCCCCTGAGCACTAGCCCTGATATCCTGTTTATGGGTGGCTCCTTTCCCTTGCAGGGTCCAATGGAGTCCACACTTGTATGTGCTAGTAAACTGAGTGTGTCTTCACATACACACAGGCACAGCAGGCCAAGCCACTCCCCTGCTCCCTCTCTTTTCTCTTCTCCAAGCTAGTAGATTGACAGCTGCTAAAGACTGCTCTGTTCGTTGTGATCTTGTACTTTAAAGGAAGTTCAGGGAAGTGTAGATAAGAGTTGGAGATAGCATTTTGGAAACATGGGCTGAAAGTGCTTGGGCAAAAATGTAAAGAAATACTTTGCTGGGTTATGTAGATGTGTTTGATCTGGATTAATTTTTGAAAAAAAGCTTGATAGTTTAATACTATTTTATGTAACAATCATAAGTCTTGTCCCTTTCCTAACCTGGCATTGGACAGTAAAAGGAGAAACTGCAGACTGGTTAGTTTAACTCTCTGTCACTCTAATCTCTTGCCCTATTCGTTTGTCCTTTATTAACACATGATCACTGCAGTACAAAAGACTGGCCCCTGTTCTTCTTCCCCCTCTCTCTAAACACTGCTCTATAGGGGATTGCAATAGACTAATACAAAATATTGTATGGTGTATATATTGTGATGCTGGGGAGCTCACAGAGCATTTGCACAGAGGGTTTTATTTTCCTCTTGCAGGGCAGCCCAAAAACGGTAAACACAAATACACACTTTATCTTCAGCAAACTCAAAGTAAAAAGTCCAATTCATCGCCACGGATAACAAACATAAATGTGTCTAACCAGTGGCGTAACAACCGGGGGGGGGCACTTGCCCCGGGCGCAGGATTGAGGGGGGGCGCCGTCACGACCCCCGCTAAACAAAGCCATGTCTCCCTCTCTCTGACACGATCACCCGGCTGTCATCGGGCGGCCGCTCGCTCTTCCGAGGCCACTGCGAGCGGGCCTCTACAGTGCCTGATTGGAGGGCGCGTCTGCCTGATCCAGCCAGCCAGCCCGGATCGCATAGCGGCGAACCGGGCTGGCTGGATCAGGCAGACGCGGCTCCCCAATCAG
>NW_017307001.1:64424-158875 GCF_000935625.1 Nanorana parkeri
CGTCCACTGTTAGAAGTTGCATACAACGTATGCTGGTTGTAAATAGATAATCTGCGCTTCTGGAGAGAGGTAGTAAAGAAGGAAAATTAAGTGAATACTTAAATAATTAAAAATGGTAGTATAGAAGGAATAAATAAGTAAATACTTAAATAATTAAAAATAGTGAACAAATCTAATAAACCCAGAGCAGCTCTAAAAAAAGGGAATTAAAGAAATCCCTACGTTAATCAATCAAAATAAAAAGCGCTAAAGGTATTAAATATTCTGTATAAAAAGTGGAAGATAGGTTTTCAGGCGGGTCGGCCTGGAGCCTTTTAATGTATATGAAATATGATTAATAAACCAATACAAAATTGCTGTGATAAAGATAAAACATAAAAACCAATCAAATTGTCCAATAAAGTCATATAAGAATCCTGTGAAACATCAAAAAGTGTTCCTTATGGAGAAAAATTCGGTGAACGGTGAACCCCGTGTACAAACAAAGATAGCAGTGTATTTAAGGTGGTCCAAACTGCCCCTCTCGGGTGGGTACTCACAAAATAGAAGCTGATCAAAAGAGCTCTTAGTGAGTAATAGCGTAGTTGGACTTGAGCGCAAACGTGTTCTCCACGAGTCCCGGCAGACGAACACTTGGCTTTCTCCCCTATATTGCTGGCTATGTCTCAGGGATGAGGAGATCGATCCTTTTAGACGCGGTATTGGTAAAGTGCTTTGTCGTGATCCCACAGGATTTTAGAGACGAACAAAGAAGAGAACCTTCATAGCGTAATATGTAAAACCATAAACTTTTATTCCAATACGGCTCACAAGGCAAAAAATTCCGGCCGGCTAGAGCAGCTCAGGAACAAAAACTTTTATTCCAATACGATTAACGTTGATTAACGTATGCTGGTTACTACTTGTTACTATGTGCGCAGTGTGCAGCTTTTGAGAAGATATGTTTCTTAGCGTAGCGTGAGTGATGTAAAATGCACAGCCGCCTTCCCCGCTATGCTAATAGCGTATCTTCTCAGAAGCTGCCCACTGCGCGTGCCAGTTTAAGTAGTAACCAGCACACGCTGTATGCAACTTCTAACAGCGTGGGAGGCCGCGCTTGTTGGTGGATCCAGGAATCAGGTGAGTATTAGAAAAAAAAGTTGTATTTTATGTTCTATTCTTAGTTCTATAATGGCATTGTAGTACTTTCAGGTGGAATACAGCTTCATAACATATCAGCTAGGGAACTACAAGTCCCAGCATGCCCTCATTGCCCCTGTACAACAACCAGATATTGCCGTTCCTTGGGTGATATGTGTGTGTGTGGGGGGGTGTACAGGGACAATGATGGCATGCTTGGACTTGTAGTTCCTTAGCTGATATATATGTGTGGGGGGTACAGTTCTAGTGGATGTTTATATAATATGGGGGGGGTGAAAAAAATGTTCTGCCCCGGGCGCCAATAACTCTGGTTACGCCATTGTGTCTCACCGACTTGTTGTAGAAACGTCCCAAACCTGGGGAAATCCCTTCCCAGGAATATAAGTCCTACAGCACAGCAATACAGCCAGTCTCTCTCACTAGCCACAGCTGACTACTTTCTCCTCAACTCCCACTCTCCACTCTGGAGTTGCTGAGATTTTCAGCTGCGTCCTGTGTCAGGAAGGTTAACCCTCTGGTGCCCCTTAAGGGGACCACAGCCCAAAGGGTGGCAAAATATATCTAATTAATTGCTAAGGCCAGCACCACAGATGTACAAATGAGACCCAATGCCTTCAATGCGTGGGTTCACATTTATAGTTCTCCTGTAATAGCTGTATTCTCTAATGTACACAAACACAGCTCTGCATCAAAAATATTTTCTTGTCATTGTTTAATTAACTTGACACTAATTACTGTAATTTTCTTCTTTTAAACTGCTGAATTTTCCATTTGAAAAGATAATAAATGCTACTTTATGGGTCACTAAATGATGTAACTGAACAACACAGAGATGTTTTAGGTCTGAGTTTACATTGTTATAAGTTATCTTTGGTCCAGAAGCCCCCCTAAGAGATTCGCTGCCTGATTCCTTGGCTGTGTCAGTTGCTATGGCAGCAGGCCGGGCATCAAATCAGGGATGCTGTATATTTAACTAAAGTTCATTCCAAGTGTCTGGCAATTGAATCCCCAGGCCTTCCTCCCACATCAGTTACAATAATTGAATTACAAGAAGGACAAAATATGTGTGAAGCCTTTATGAGTGGGCAGAGGTTGAGTGCAGTCAAAGAAATAGTGCTGCTGGCTTTTCTTTCAAGGCAGATAAATAAATACAGCGCATAGCTAAATGCATTATAATTGCGTTTTGGTTGAAAGCAAAGTTTACATAGGCATACATTAAAGCCCCTTTCAGGAGGATGCCTTCAGTTCCTATTCAGAGGGAATTTATGCACGTATCTCCTGCTGAACGGATTGGACGTCAACGTTGTGTTATATCAGACTATCTACAAACTAGCACGAAACGGAACTCTGATCCATTTGTTTTTCAGGACCTGGCCAGAACCGAGGGTAGCTGGCTGCCCATAGACCAACATCGGGCTTTCGATCAGGCCTGCCTGTCAGTTGACATGAAAGGGGCCTAAAGCTGATAAAGATAGTAAAAAGTGGCGTTCAAGCAAACACAAACATCCAATGTGTTATTAGGCATCTTAGACACAGAGGACTTAGTTAAACTCTGATTATTTTGTAAAGTTTCCAAAAATATTCTCTAATTCCTCTTGGATTCCAGGCATATTTGGATTAGTCACACACGACATTTAGAAAATGCATGCATATTTTTCTGGAACCACATTCAGTTGAAATGAATATGCACAGTGCACCAATGTAAAATAAGTTAACTGAGGAAGATATATTCTGAAGATGAAGTGAGAATAGTTCAGAAGTGTAGTATTATAAAGGAGCCCTAAGCACACTGAAAATGTACTGATCCAGTTGGTTATCAGATTTGCAAAGTTGACACAATTGACCTACTTCATTGAAATCAGATAAGTTAATGTCAAGTTATCCCATGGCTTAATGATTTGTTTGCCCTGCACAAATCCCATTACTGTTTTTTTTCTAGAAATACTACAAAGGACAGGTGGTTATGGCTACAACCTAGTTTTTTTTTTATTTTTTTATTAATTCCTTAACTATGCCATCACAACAGTTTATCTTTATTCCTATTAATAACTCATTTGGCCTGCTTTCAAAGAAATGCATGGTTTGCCATTTGCTGCAAGACTACAGTGCACAGTATATGAATGTAAAAACAAAAAAAAAGTATTTTTTTGAGATCAGTGCCTGGCCTCATCTGTACAGTCTATCCCATATATTTCTGAAGGCTGTCTCAAAGTGGAGTAGACTCACCCATAAAAGTACATGGGGAGTAACTGCACAGGTATGACCGGGGAAATGAGGATTTTACCCAGAGACTCTAAAGGTTTAAGCAGGCCTTGGCCATCTAAGTCAAGTACGTATAAATCTAGGCTGGAAAGTAGGCAAAAAGTATAAATGTGCTTTCTCCAAAAGTACAATTATCCTTTAAGAAATGTAAAAGCATAGCCCCCAATTTTCTAAGCAGAGGCACACATTTCAGCGCAATGTAAACAAAGTAAAGACCGCTGTCATGCCTTCATTTATGTGTACCAAAAAAAAAGAAGAAAAAATTGTTAATTACACCAACACTTTTTTATCATTGCTTTTTCTATTTACTGACTTTTAAAAATAGCAATTGCAATAATTCAGAGCCTGGATATAAGGTTTATTGTAATATAATATGATTTGTACATTAGACCAACAAAGAGGAATGTTTGAGTGATTAAGTGACAATCCTCCAAATGATCGGGAGTTAGGAGATATGGGAGAATAAAAGAACCTTATGACTTGCAAAAATATAAACAAAGCCACTTGTCACCTAAAGTAACACTACAAATAACCAAGACATGCAGGACATCTGTATTGTACCTACCCATGTGTAACTCTTGTAAAGAGCCCTAAATGCCAGGATGGTATTTCACTGATAATGCAGAGATAGAACTGCTTTCCACCAACTCTGAGGATATGAAGAACCTAAAAACACAATAAGTAATCTTCCAGACAAAATACCATTGAGTCTTAAAAGTTTAAAGAATCTCTACTCCTGTTAGCTATTAAAGATTTGTTTCTTGTTATTAAATATTTCACCTTAAAATTTATATTATTATTTTAAACCACAGACTTCCGAAGATGGCTCAAGCTGGCTGCTGCACTGCCTGCATAAACATTCTGTATACTGGCTTTATACAAAGACAGTGTACACAATGTGACCTTGATGGATTAAAAGAACATTAACTGAAATGTCTGAATTCTGAATGCTTCATAGCAAGAGACACATTCAAAAGCTGTATGTCTGCTAGCACTTTCGTTCCAAAATTGTTTTCTCTCTATAACCATAGACAGATTCATGTTAAGGTATGTTATCCCCTAGTAGTGTGTATTCGGAAACCTAAGTAACCAGAAAAGTGATTGTTATATCTACATAACAAATGTTAAGCATTTGTAACATTGGTTGCTTTGAAACAATGTGTAGAAATCATTAGCCTACAAGACTGTGACAAAAATGTTACTTTGGTTGTCCTAGTTTATAAGCCTATTGCTCATCAGTGATCTGGGGAAAACACTGTACCCAATAGAGTGGGGATCGCTGATTTTTACACACAGGGTTAAATTTGTTTCCATATATTATGCTTATATTTGTCAACAACACACTGAATTTTATTTAAAAAAAAATACTAAGCTGATTTTATCTAAGCTGCAAAGCAACAAGACCATGTCAGCAAATTGTAGAAGATTATGGCATTGTCACACTTTGTTTGTTATGTAGTCAACCCATGCCAATGTACCTGTAGCTTTAGTGTTATTCACTTAAATGGCATGGACCTCATCTCACATATGAAGCGGTCCAATGTGCTGTACTGTTAATAAGAGGAAAAACTATTGTATTATCAGGATACTGCATGCAGATATCCTGTAAACTGGTGCAACCAAATATCTTGACTGCACAATGGACCCAAAGTAAAGTGAAAAAACAAGGTGTTATTGTGAGTAACACAAGTGGCAAACAACCAATAAATGCAAGTGCAATGCAAACCCCCAACTAATAAGCTAACTATATACCATATATCAGGGCTCAAAATTTCCACTCGCCCCCTCGCAATTGTCGAGTGAAAATTGCGTGGGGGCGAGTGGAAATCCAGGGGGGGACTTCCGCCGCTTCGGCAGCACCGATCGCTGTCTATCAAAAGATAGCCAATCAATGCCTCTCCCTAAACACTCTTCCCACCCTTGAGGCTCTACCCCTGAAGCTCAGACCCAATAGGATACAGAATCTCCTGTAATGTTAAAAGCTCAAAACCCCTGTGTCCCATATACCAGGATATATATACAGTATATATTCTCACTTAACATCATCACTTGGACACCATACCATGTAAATACACAATATAAAGAGATGTTTACTTAATTCCAAAAAGGTAGTTGCCACCAAACAAGTGTTGAAAACAAAGGCAGTGAGAACACATAATTATAAATATGACAATAAATATGACTCCTGGGATAAAGAACACAAAGTGGTCTTGGGGTTTAACTTACATTGCCATAGTTTTTTTACACGATTGTGTAAAAATAAACAATCTGTCTTAGGAACACAGCTCTATTTATCTGTATGTATTTTTTTCTGCAGTTTGATATGCATACACCATGGGAGGAAATACAATTTCTACTAGGAGCCATCTGCTGGTAGCTGTCAGAACTGCAGCTAATGAGAAAATAATTTCTACTAGGCACTAACTAGTGGTGGTTATCAGAACTGCATTCAATAAATTTGAACATAAAATATTCAAATACCTGGTCGCCTGGGACCTTTTTTTTTTTTTTATTATGGAAATGGTGACCAGGTGCCTGGGATATGTCCAGCCCTGACATAACTTGGTAATTTTTTTAATTTTATAGGTACACATATCCTTACTGGAGTAATTTACTGTGTACATCTGAGAGCATTTCAGTAAAAGTTATTGTTAAGAACCTTTGCTAACTGTATCCAAGGGGCTTGGCACAGTCATGATTCCTGAAGACTAGCAGATGCTGTGTGGGCAAGAAGATCTTTCAACTGTGGAGAAAGCTGCTATTGACAGCTTGGCCTTCGGTTCTATGATCTACCTTCTTTACTTTCCAAAGGACACTCAATTAAATAACTGGCATATAGATAAGAATGTGCCATAATAAATCAAAAGAAAAATGTTTTAAGAGCAAGCACTGAAATGAAACACTGTTTTGCTTTATTACAATAGCTGAATCATAAGAATTTTACAATATAACTCCCAATTGCCAATTGTCAACCTCTGCAGGGTGCACCATCTATTCTGTGAAAAAAATAATAAACAATGAGCTTGTATTTATTCCGAGCTCAGAGGCTTCACTAGCACAGGTCTAAAATAAATCAACCATGTCACGTCTCTGAAACACCTTACACAGCTGAAATACACAAATGTGTCACTTAGCATCAAAGCCTTGTGACACATACTCCTAGGCTGGGTAATTTGTGTATGAAATGTGTGATATAGAGATAGCATGGCTGGATAGCTTGCAGCCACTATTGACAGCATCTCTAGTTATCACTGCTATCAACCCTGACTTGAAGCAGACCACTGGACTAGCATTAAATAAATCCAGACCTCTAACACAGAAGCATTAGTGCTAGAGAAACAAAACAGCAATAGCAACGCATCCAAAATGTAAAACAGAACATGTGCAGGTAGATATCTATTACTCCCTTTATTTCCTAGATTGAAGTGTTTATGTATCACAATGTACAGTTTTGCAGTATATTATTGAACTTACACCTGAACAAGCCCCTTTTTTAAAACATGCATTTTAGTACCTGAGATCATTATATTTAACTCTAAAGAAAGAGAACAGACGCTACTACTGTGGTTATTGTATATATAAGCTCTGCTACCATTATTTTGCCTCTTTGACTAGAGTATCTGTCTAATAGGTTCCTACACTCTGCTGATTTTTGCCTTCATAAGTACTCATTATTATTGTATGACCATATACATCAATATTTTAATTGATAGGTTGCACAAAATGTGCCAAAAAGTGTGTTATAGGTAGTTAAGCCTTCAGAAAAGTGACCCAGTTAAATCTAATAAGATGGCTCTAATATTCTTTAAAGTGGTCCTGAACACATAAGTGAAGATTTGCTATGTTATAGGGAACATTTAGAAATGTTAATAGTTCCTAAGCAATACTCTGAACGTTGTACATTTTGTACAGAATACAGTGTTAGCCCTAGTGGAAAAGATCTAAGATTAGATAATCTATGGTGATATAGTAAAACTGACTGATAATCAAAATTTAAAGACTGACAATTGAAATACTAACAGTAACAACAATCTCCAACAAAAACAATTCACACAATCACAACGATCAAACATTGTATATAAAATGATGTACTAAACCTGTGGAGGTGTTATCGTTAACAAGTTATATCAGCCACTACTTCATCTATTCTATCTAAACTGTACCTATTTCTATGAAACTTTCTTTTTTTAAACATCAGATATAAGAAAGTTTCTTTTTTTTTAAACATCAGATCTTCTGAGACAAACCAGACAATACACATTTAAGCTATTATAAGGTAACACACATTTGGTATGCCTTTTGAGTGTGTTTTCTTTTAATTATATAGAAAGCTTATCACAGTAGACACTACTGACATGGCAGTAGTTACATGGAACAATGTAATCAATTATTGCGACTAGACAAGACAGAGACAGGATATGTGAGGAGCAGGTTAGAGGTTAACACAAAAAATATCTCAAATGGGTTGGGGGTGAAGCAAGTGGAAAAAGAGGAAGGAAGGTCTATCAATTTGTATGTATCATCTTCTAGAAAAGAGTAGGACTATGTCTTAGGTGAGCAGTAGTCAAATCTGGTCAACTAACATACCCCCCAAAGTTCTGTGACAAGAAAGAGGGACACCTTCCAGCACAATGTAATTAGGCAATTGACACACCCCTGTTATGCTCCATGCTTTGTGAACCTTAGGAACCAAAGAGTGGTTAAACCCAGAATTGTTTTTTTTTTTCACCATTACATGTCCTTTATACTGGCTTTTTGAAATAGCAAGCATGAAAATGTACGGATAAGATAAAGGATTTAGTGCATAATAACACTTGGTAACTAAACAATTTTCTTAGACATCCGTGCATCAAACCAGAAAACTGTAAAAGGGACAGATGGATTTGGTTCCAATTGAGGGACAGTCCCTCCAAATGAGTTGGGAGGTATGGTTTTCAGGGTTGAAACCTATGGTCTTCGATTGTATTCTAACTTGTCCTACTAAACAAAATATGTAATTCTGCAATATCACTTGGAATTGCATGTTTGTAAAAGCGTTTATAATAGAATTATCTAATCTTTTGTTATGGAACAAAAGTTGAATTTCTGTAATGGTTTGAATTAATCAGTTAAACAAATGCAAAATGACCACAGTGTCTCTGTTTTATCTTTGCTTTGTATCAAGCATTGCATATACATGTTAGGAATTAGAGCACCTCTTAGTGGCACTGTAGCGCTGGAATCTAAAGCCTGTAATTCCAGTACCAGCGGTTGTCTTGCAGCAGCCCTCACTAATTATTCACCATCTGATTTAGCCCCTCCTCACAAAGTTTACTTTGCCTTAACATTGTTCCTGTGTACCCTGTCTCCTTGCCTGCTGGCCAGTTACCTGCTAACCTGATCCTGATTCCAGTAACCCTTTTTATCTGGCCCCTTTTTCTGATGCCTGTGACCTTTCTCATGTGGCTTCTGACCCTGATTCATGTGACCTTCCTGAACTGGCTTCTGTCCCTGATTCATGAGAGCCTCCTGATTTGGCTTCTGGCTCTGATTCCTGTGACCTTCCAAATCTGGCTTCTGACCCCGATTCCTTAGACCCTCCTGATTTGGCTTCCGACTCTGATTCCTGTGCCCTACCTGATCTGGCTTTTTTACTGCTTACTCTACTACCTGCCTCCTTGGATTGTATATATGGCAGGGCTCAAAATTTCAAGTCCTGAGCTACTAGCCAGGCCTTAAGAGTTACTCGCCACCAGTCGCCCCACCTGACCCCTACCGTGCCCCGCCCTACTGCTAAAATATTTATTTTAGAGCAGTGTAAAACAATCAACCTTTACAACTAACAAGCAATGTTTTCATAAGAACTATAGGAAACTAGAAAATATTTTTGTGTATTGTCATGTGACAGTTTTTCTAAAACAATACAGACTAATGATTTCAGGACAGTGGTGGAGCGCTAGAGCTCGGTCCCAGCTGCAACTTCTGCAACCCTGGTAGTTCTTGTGAAAACCAAGTATCGGCACTGGTATCTGAAAAGTATCGGTGCATCCCTAATATAAACCATTTTTTATCTCTATCTTATATTTGTATTTTTATTGTACATGAATGAATAACTTCCCCTAGCAGGGAATTAGCTTATTTGCTAAATACAGTGCCCCCAGTGTAGGAACATTTCTTTTGTTGGATTGGTCTGCACAAAGTGAATCTTTTGTGTGTTTGAAACCAAACTGCGACGTTATGGCATAGGCAGACTTCAGACTTGTTACAGGCTCAAACTTTATGAAGTTGTACCCTTTCTTTAAAAATGCATTTAAAATAAAATCTAAAGAGTGTTTTTAATATTACAAATTTAAATCTACTTTTTTTGTGTGTTTTGTGTCCTTAATGACTACAGGTACTTTCCCTTATAAAGAAGGGCAGACATCTACAACATTAGTATGCATTATTTGTACTCAACTTTACAATGTATTTAAGAACTAAACCCACTTTTTACTTTTTTATCAAGTACATTTATTGCAAATGAAATGCATCAAATTTCACTCTTGAATAAATGTGAAGTAAATAGGCCTAAAATAATAAGATGCTGTATACAAATAAACAGCAAACTGCAGTTCATTATGTAAATTAAAGGTAACATGAAGTACAATTAAAACACCATGGGCTACAACATATTTGCTTGAAAAACCATAACACTTATGGCTTAAAGTAGTTGTAAAGTCCAAGCATATACTATCCTGGTATAAGATCAGAATTGTAATAGGAATACATACTAGAGTTGTTTTTGATAATGCAATCAAAGCTTACTTAAAGAAAAAAAAAAACTTTTAAGTAGTGAGTGCTGCCTTCTGTCTGCTCATCACTGTCAACAACTTCCAGGATTCTCAGTGTACTTTGCAGCTCTTTCCCTGCTTGATTTCTTAAGACTACATATCCCATCATGCATTTCTTCCAGCAAGCAATGATAATGTTACATTGCTCAGACATTGTGTTGTAATTCAGAAGGCAGGCTCTGTAAAAGTTGTGACACAAGGCTTGTATCCACAGGGCTGAGTGAAATTGTTTCACTGAATTGAGGAAGTACATCCTATGGGCATATGCAGTACATAATTTTACAAACTTCTAGATGGATATTAGGAATGGGGTAGAATTTATAGAAATTCAATATAGAAATACATATTTTTTTGGTTTTGAGCTTAGATACCCTATATATTACTAATGTATGAGGTAAGCGTGTGTTCTTTTCAAGCATTCAGTCCAGGGAAAGTGGAGCTCTATTTTCTTACAATGCATTCCCCTGCACAGAATGTGATGTGTGTGTTAATTTCTCTTCAGTGCACTTCACCTCGCTTCACACTTTAGTAAATCAAGCTTGTGTGTTTTTGTTTTAATTATACATTAATCACAACTAATTGCAATTGTGTTATCTTTATCAGTTTCAGCTCTGTCTATTTTAAAAGTTGTTTAAGTAGAGGTGAGATAAGGCAGGGAAAATCTACATTCCAGGTCAAGTTAATGAGAGGATAATTGGAGACTGTTCCTTATAGATACTTACTTTGTATCTTTAAATCATTTGTATACATTTAAATGTATGTCTCAAGTAAATGTAAATTTCCAAAGAATATAAAAATAAATTATGTATATGATGGCAGGTTTTACTTATTACAGCTAACACGTATCTCTAATATTGGCACAAAATATATTTTATTCTACTCAGCTGAAAAATGATGTAAATAGGCCTTGGATTATTCCATGTCATAGGTACAAGGGTGGAGTAAGAGGATACCATCCAGACATTTGACATACCTGCTATACAAAGTTAAGGTGCCCATACACTGCACGATTATCGTACGATAATCGTATGCGATCGGTTTTTCGTACGATAATCGAGCAGTGTGAACGGAGACGTGCGACCGTTTCTACTGTACGGTCGCACGTCTTCTGTCGAACCAGCATGTTCGAAAACCAGCCGGGAATCGTACGATTCTCGGCTGGTTAGAACGGTGCTCGGAAGACAAATGCCGAGCGGGCCGGTGTGCGCACGCGCACACTGCCCGTTCAGCATTGCGGTCATCGGAAGCCCGCCCCTCAGGGGGACGGGCTTACGATGGTCGAGAGTGCGATCTGCCTGTCCAAGATAGGCAGATCGTACGTTTTTTTAATCCCTGTACAACCATCGCAAGACTAAAGTCTTGCGATGGTTGTAGAGTGTATGGCCACCTTTAGGGGGTAACAGAATAGGTACCATGTTGTTGCCATTTCTCCTAGGAGAATCGGTTTATTAGCATTGCCATTGTTATCCACAAGACTGGAGCTACGCTGATCAACTAGTCTTACTCATGTGTACGTATAGTACCTTTTTTATTTTGAGATTATTCCCAGTTTTATAGCAGTCATTTTTGTTTGCAACAGTTATGTTTTTGGAGTTTAAAGTGAATTTCCACTTTTGCAGTCAAAATTAGAAAATCCCTATATATATTTGCTACCTGTTCCCATTCACACAGCATACTGAAAATTATTATTTTTTAAATATTTCTTACTGTACCTTTTCAATATCTCTTTTTTTGCAGGCCTTTGAAAAATGATCTCTCAATTTCAGTAACAGGGAACTCTGTCTGCTATAGTAGAAAGACATAGGACTGACTAAACTCCTACCCGTTAACTTACAAAGCTTGCAGATCTTTAACCCCTTGTTAGGACAGACTGTTCAAATTTAGTTTACAACTGATAATGGAATCTGCCAGCAAAGTACAGACAGGATTAACTAGGGTAAACATTATCCCCTCCTGTACATTCCATGCAGATGTTCAGCACAGCTTTTCTTACAGATTTAAGTATTATTTTTTGCAAGCAGCAATTTATTTATTTGTTTAACCCCTTCGTGACTGACAACGTACAGTGTACGTCGCCAGCATCGGGGCTGTTTAAACAGACTCCCGGCGACTTTTGCCGCCGGGAGTCTGTTTAAACTTGTAGAGCCGACTGTCGGCTTTATTTGTTGATTTCCACTCATCCTCATAGTTAGAGCCAACCTGTGACAAAGAAGCTGTCACAGGTCGGCTCTATTGATCAGGAAGTGAGCAGAAACATGCACCGATCCGCTCACTTCCGGATCGTCTCCTTGCAGTGAGCGGTGACTGTCAATCACTGCTCCCCGCAGGGATTCCCCCTCTCCTCTCCGATCTTCCAGTGTTGAGTGCAGGAACGAACTGGGAGGGGGCAGGCACAGCTGACTCTGCCTCTAGATAGGCAGAGCCAGCTGTCACTCATGCAGCTGGGTGGATCTCGACAGCTGCGGTGCTCTCAGTATATCGCGGGCAATAGCCCGCAATATACTGAGCTTTGGGTCACAGGAGCAGGTTAGTATATGTCCTCCTGTGACCCTAAAGAGAACTATGGGGAAAAACACTTACCCCATAGTTCCCTTTTGATTTTCTAGGTACAAATATGACCCCCAGCAGATCCTAAAATCTAAGTAACTGAAGGCAGACATGTGTGAAGTTGAGAAAGGTTATTTTTTTATCTCTATTTCTACACCATGTTTACTAATGACTTTGAGACGGGTGTCTTTACATTTATTTGACTTTTTTGTTATTTATAGAGTACTGGCTCTTTAAACCATCCTCCATGGTTTCAGAATATATGATAATGTCTTCTGAGCTGACATGTATTGATCCTGTATTGTTTTATTTTCTATAGAAGAACGTGTGCGCTTGATTGGTGTACAAATAAATTATGGTATAGGAGCTGGCTGTAACAAATGAGCTTGCTGAAGATTAAAGCTGTTAGGGACATGGTTTATGCACTCTATATGTGCCAAGTCAGTAGTACACCTGCGCCTCTAGTAGCATCTTTGTTTTTTGTGTTTTTCATGTATGCAGGCTTTAACATGCAAAAAAATGTGCTCTTTGACATGCAATTGCGAAACATGCAAAAAACATTAAATGCACTTTCTGTGACATAACCAGTTAATGGCACCCCAAACACAGTAGGACAAATACGCCTTTCCCTCCCTCCATGTGCATTAAAACGTGCACAAACGCAGAGGAAAAAATGCAGAACACATGTTGGGGATTTGCTACGTGTGCTAAATGCAGTAAATAAACATGCACAAACACGTGCAAATGCGATGCTCGTTCCCGCTATGCTCAGGTGTTAATGGTGCCTAACAGTACACTCTGCTGGTGGTGCTGGAACACAGTTACCAATCAGATTCAAAACCTGACTTGGATGATTAAATGTGATTGGCAATTCAAAAAGCAGTGAGGAAGGTACACAGCACAGACTTCAAGAAGTTCTCTCCTCCTGAATGTGTATGTATCGTTATTCTACAGGGGATTACACAGAACTCTGATTATGATAGCTTTTATACATTTTCTGACTTCAGCGCGGATGCTTTTAGTAGCTTTCTAAATGCTTTTAATTCTTGACTAGGATTGCTCATTAAAATGTGATATGTTCTGACATTATTTTGTATAATTTTAAATTAAGAGAGGAGAGGTGATATTTAAATCAAAATAAATTTACATGGTAAACAGAAATCTGAAGGTATACATGTCTATATCAAGAGAATTTTAATCTACAAGCTATAAAGTTTATACAAATAATATGAACACTATGACAACATAGAACTTGTTAGACCTAAGTGTGGTTTAAATTGATGTAGCCTTTCATAATGTGTTATGTGTTATATATAGGGTTGCCACCTGTCCGGGATTCACCCGGACAGTCCAGGTTTTGAATGCTGTGTCCAGGTTTCACGGCAGCAGAAACCCGGACACAAGATGTCAGGCTGACGGGACAACCAAAATTAAGATGGGGGCTACTGGCTTCCCACTGAAAATGGTCTCAACTGTGATATTTACATATGAACAGGTAGCACTATTTACATATGAATACGCCACGGCTCATTCTTCCCCAAAAAATGCCTGCACGTCACCAGAGTGTTCAGATTTCGATTGAAGAAAAGGTGGCAACCCTAGTTATATACCACTAATCTCTAAAAACCTAGGTAAATAATAAACACACACATTGTTATGAAATCAACTCTGAGGGGTTATTCACTAAGCTGCCAAATGCAGTCCAATGAATAACTAAGTGTCTAAGTGAAGTGAGCTGAAGCCTGTTTGGCTATTCACTGCATTGCCCTACATTGGCTACATTCTGATCACTTCACCTCCCTTCTGCTCAGCCGAACAGGCCAAGCACGTCCGGCCGAACCAAAGTGAATAGCCCGTTTGCCTCAGCTGATCCAACATCTGGATTGCCTAAAGCAAACGTTCGGCACTTCATCCCCTGCTGTTCACCCCTATTCTCCAAGGGCTTGAACAGCAGAGAGTGAATTGCTGAATGTTCGGTCATTCTGTTCACTACCTCAGTGGTACTGAAGCAGAATGAAATATGTTACGTAAAAAAAAAAACAAAAAAAAAAACAGTGGGGTCCCCTCTCCAAATCATACCACACCATTTAGATCTGGTAGGAATGTTAGAGGGGACCCCCACTATGAAACAAAGTGTGGGGTTCCCTTATTAGTGTGGGGTACCCTTATTAAGTCATACCAGACCCTTTAGGTCTGGTAGGAATTTTAAGGGGGACACCAATGCCCAAAACGCCAAAAATTCTATTCCAGACCCTTAATCCGAGCAGTGGCCTGGCAGAGCAGGAAAGGGGGAGACAAGTGCCCCTCCCCCTCTTGCAGCATACCAGGCTACATGGGAGGGTGCTTTTCCCAGGGGCGACCTGGAAAAGCAGATGGCAGAGGCAAAGGGGCATCTTATCCCAGTATAGATATAGGCCACAATTAGTCATCTTATACTGTATCAAGTTATTTACACATTATCCCAATATTGTAAGTTAGGTTAGGTCCAGGAAAAAAGGAAATGTTTTATGTAGGAAAATTTTCCTTGCAGAGGAGTATTACTAAGACTGACTTAGGTACAGGCTCCTGTGATGAAACTTGTACCTTGGGTACTTAGAATTCATTTGAGAATTTAAATAACCCCGATGATATAATTCATTCAAATAATTGGTGACAATTGCCAGTAATGGACAGTAATAGCATGTTTCTTATTACCAGCAATTAGCCTGGTACTTCTAACCAGAAGGGCCATCCTTCTATTCATCTATTTGGTCGCATGAGTACTTTGTGATTTCTAAAGACCTATAATGCCTAACCCTTAGGTAAGTAGCATTGCTTCTCTAGTTAGTAATGGCAAATCGTCTGTATTAGTATTTGTGCTACCCACGGTCAGTACTGTAATGAGGGCACCGTGCTAATGTGATTTCCAATGTCAATAACAGCATTAATATTCTAGTGTAAAAAAAATGATTGTGCAATTCCCAGCAATTATTATAAAACAGTTTTTACACTGATACAATTTGGAAAGGGTACTCACTATCCAAACTGTATAGTCACATTCCAACTGTCATTTAATCTATTGGAGTATGCTATAGGAAACCCCCCGCTTTCATATTCACACTTTTTCTACTTAATCTGTCACTTTCTGCAAAACAGAAGCTAATAAAGGGGGGGGCTCTACTCCCCTTCTGAGGAAGTCACATGACGAAACGCGTCGAGGAGAGTAGATGCTGAGTTTACAGACACGAGGTTTTATGCTTGTTTTTGTGCTGATTTTAGCTGGCCGAAAATTCTTTTGCCTTGTAAGCCTATTTCTCGAATAAAAATGTTTTAAGGCTTTATATATTACGCTATGAAGGTTCTCTCTTTTGTTCATCTTTAAAAATCTGCGGGACATACGGTAAAGCACTTTGGTAACACTCTATCCGAAAGGATCGGACTCCTCATCCCTGAGATACAGCCAGCGGCATAGAGGTGAAAATCAAGTGTTTCGGCTGCCGGGACTCGCAGAGAAGTCTTCTATGCTCAAGTCTAACCACGCCACCACTCGCTACGAGCTTTCTTCCAACTTCCCTTTGGTGAGTACCCACCTGAGAGGGGCTGCTCGGATCATCTTCAAGCACATTGCTATCTTTGTATATTTGCATATTTGCACACGGAGTTCACCGTTCACCGGATTATTTTACCTATTTGGACACATTTTTTTTGATTTTTTGATGTTTATTAGCACTTATTAACTATATAATCTATTGGACTTGATTTTTATTGATTCTAATTGTATATTTTATATGGTTGGAGCTTCTCTATTTATTTATAGTGTTCTAGTTTGTTTTTTACACAGTTATACACCTAATAGGTTTATAAACCGGTTGTTGCCCGAAAACCTACCCTTCGCTCCTTTGCACAGTTTTACCCCTAGCGCTTTGCTTTTTTCGATAATAAAGATTAATAACTTAATTTCAGACACTCTAAATTTTGTACATAAATGTAAAACATTATCAAGGTAGCCTGCCAAATTTTACAAGCACCTGCTGCCAACTTTAGTAACTGTAATTAGTGCCTCTTTAGCAAAAAAAAAAAAGACTTACTAGGACACTAGTTTACTCTTTACTTAGCAGAATGGCCTGCTCAGGAATCACATAATTGACTGTGTAATGTACTGGTGACTCTTATCTACATAGACTTGGGTTTGTCTTGAGATGATAAAGAAACAATAGTGTTGAGACAGTGGGGCAATTCTATTTAGCCAGTGATATCCCTACGAACTATCTGGCAGATTTGTATATCTGGACTAATTTTATATATTGTGACTAGGTTCTATAGTGGTGCCCAGTAACTCCATACCTCTCTCATGACAGGTTTCTATTAAATCTAGATGCACTTCCACTTTATCCTATATTTTTGTTTTCAGCAACCAGTAACAAACAGAAAAATAATCCACCTTATATGCTTATGTTTTATATGCATCCCATACCATAAGCGTCATGGGCATCCCATGCCTCATAACAATCATAGAAATTACGTGCCTCTTAACAATTATGGAGTTTAGATATGTAACGTACATAACGTACATGTGCATCCTGAGGACACCTCATTTCTATCCACTGTAATGACTGACTGAGTCATACATACAGCTCATACTCCATGAGATATTAGCAGATTTTATATGTAGAGCATGGATTCTGCTATCATTAAGCGTCACAAAAACCTGGTTGTTTCATGGGCTCTGTTGCACTTTACTAAGCTTCAGTCAGCCATCCTGGAATACAGACAGGGCAGCAAAGATATTAAATGTGCTGTGAAACAGCACCACTCTCATCTCTATATTTTTAGCTTTTGCAGATGAAAACAAAATAAATATGTTAAATTATATTTTGATTATAATTACATTTATTAAATAACACCTTATTCATGGAATATTTTCTTCTTCAAAGCCCATTGTTGGAAACATTTGCTTAAGTCTGTGTCCATTACTGAATATTCCTCTTGTTGAGTGGCCATCACACTGCTATAGTCTTCAGGACCTGAGAGAACCTCATACCTGGACAGCCAATAAAAAATGTCCACATCACCTAGGTAGTGACGTGGGCACCCAAAGATTGACCCTCCTACTCTTCAGAGAGAAGGATTCAGGACCTGGCAGATCACATGATTATGTAAGGTAAAATGGGTTTTTAGATTAGTTTTTTTTTTATGGCTACAGTGATTAGTTAGAAGGAATGTGCATCATGTATGGTTATGTTATCATACTAAAGATGCCTAAATTATAGCTCTGTCATGCAGCTATAGTAATATTTTTTCTTTTCATACTTTTGTTTTACATTTTTGTTATTGAACATATATAAAAACTATCATATTTTGTTCCTGCTGATTTTTTTCTTCTACCCATGATTAAATTGTTATAATAAAATGTTTCTAAAACTTATAATTTTCCTTTCCACAGACCAGTGGGATAATATGGCTTTAACTGCCATAGTCCTGAGTTAGAAAGTCAGAAGTGACAGTGTTTGTAGTCAGCACAGTCCATGCGAGAAATCTCCTGTGCAGTCAGCCATGAGCTCAGCAGATGGATTTTCTAACTCGGCAGGCTAAATGTACCCACTGTGCAGTTTACATTTTAAATGTCTTACTTTACAGCACAGAACACTTATTATATAAACCTTGTTCCCAAAATGTTACCAGAAAGCAGCACACAGCCTAAACTAATGTATGGGGATGTAGGACTTTGCAATTAAAAGCATTAGATATGCTGAGCAAAAAAATAAATATGTGTTTAAATATAGATAGAGATATTGCTATGTACATGTATGTATGTATGTAATGGAACTTGTTCCAATAAAAGCTTAGAGCAAGCCTGTGGTTTGACAATGCTTCTATTAATTGGTTGATCCCCACATTTGACCCCTTGCCCACCCTGCTTACATTCACTTTCTATTGACTCTTCTGCAACTTTCATGGCTTGGTTAAATATACAGTACTTTAAGGTTTTTGGACAACATGTGGTTCTCCCCCTTTCTTCCCATGAAAAAAAGGGGCTTGTATGTACTCCAATTTGGCAAATGGAGAAGCATAGAGTGAACAGGAATTCTGTATAATCACCAAGAGGGGAGGAATTGAAATGATCTGCATGGACAAAGCTAAGGTTTACTTTAAGGCACCAGTCAGTTATGACGGAGGTAAATCTCTCTTTGTGGTAAATCCCACTATATAGTTAATTAAATATTTGTGCACATGTGTATTCAGCTATTTGCCTGGATCTCTGCTTTAAATCAAAACTAATTGGTTGTTAGCTGCAATATTGCCAATGCTTTTTTCTCATGTGCTTTACAAAGAATGTTGAACCTTTGCAATAGTTCAAGGGAACTTACAATGTGTTACAATGTGATATCTCGACCAAAGTCACAGGGCCAGTTTGAAGGAAAGTCAATTAACCTACCAGTGTGCTTGGATTGTCGGAGAAAACCCACCCAGAGCATTACAATGCAGTACAAACCCCATGCAAACCAGGCCTTTGTGCGAATTAAACCCAGGACCCAAGCAATATCAGCTATTATACTGTTCAGTTTTTTTTTGCAAGAGGCCCCTCATTCCATATTCATACTGAGAGCTTTGTCTTTTGTTCAAAGAAAAAATATGTACTGCTACTTTAGTTAGTAAATAAAGATAATAAAGGCTATTTGAGGAAGTTATTGATGAAGCAATAATTGGCAGTCAACAGATTTTAGTCGATTAAGAGGTGTGCAAAAGCTTTATTAGCATTCTTTATATGGACAAGCTGTAAAAGATACAAATAGCAATATTGAGGATTTCAAAATGTCTTGTGAAAATTAAAGATTAAAAACAATAATATGTGGCATTGTATAGTTTCCATATGTTATTTACTGTATACTATATGGCTAGCCTCTCTGCATATGTCTTAGAGAAAAGTAATGGTTGAAGTCGGGGTCCGATGTGATTTCTCATCTGGAGTCCATGAAGATGTGTGAATATACCCAATAACATCCAATTGATTTGTATTAGTTTTAAAGTAGATCTAACAGTAACTACATGACAGCAAGAATACATTCCTGGCATTTCATAATATATATTTCATTTTTTATCAGTAACAACCATTCCATTAGCTGCAGGGAAATGACAGTGCCTAACCAGAGATGAACAATTTAAGAGCATGATGAAATCAGTCTTTGCAGGCAAGAGGAATCATTGTCTGAGTTTCCCCCCAATAATTAGTCAAGCTATAACATTGAAATGTTTTAGCAAGTTTTGAGGTGAGAGGCAACAGCAGGGTCCTGCAAGCCAGAAAATAGGGTACTGCTGGAGCAAAAGTATTTACATGACTGACATTAGGGGGGAAAGGATGCTAAACCTGGATAATGCCTGAACTAAGATATAGATGACCTGCTAGGGAGAAAGGACAATGAAGGCTTTGTCAAGGGGAGTACTGTGATTTCTTTAAGAGGTAATAAATATTTGTGAGTGTCAAACAAACACATCGCTTAGCATGCATGCAGAAAAAAATATTTGATACTTTATTTCCTTGGTTCTCAACTGGTGAGTCGTGACCCAAAACTGAGTCGAGACCCTGTGTTTAGTCGGTCGCCGCATGCCTTCCACTTTTCTAGGTGAGAGGCTCCTCTACCTCCCCCTAACACACTACTGTCAATTCTCGCACCAAACAGCCATTCAAAATATGCTGCCTGGTGCCGATTGTCAGCTTGAGGTGGGATGGGATGGGGCTATGGCCATGAGGGAGCTTCATTCATATGTGCATTGCTTACAGCTCCCTCACATTTCCTGTAGAGGTCTTGGACCAGAGTGACATCACATTCCGGCTCCCGGCACCTCTACAGGGCTTGCAAAGGCGCTGTTCAAGCAATGCGCATATGGATGTAGCTCCCTCACAGCACAGCAGCTCACAATGGAGCCCAGGCTGAGGATCCACCCAAGCTCTCGTAAGATAGGGAGACTCAGTGGACCTTAAAAAAATTTTAAAAAATGTAAAAAAATTGGAATGTGTATGTGTGTGTGAGAATGTCTGTGAGTGTGTGAGATTGTTTCTGTGGTTGTGTATGTATGTCAGCGTTTTTGAGGAACCGTTCACACTAGTACAGTGCGTTAATCACATAGTAATGCATTGTACCACGCAATTGCACCTACCGTGCATTCTGGTGTGGGAGGAGTGTTGCATTGCCATTCATTTGAATGGTATCCCAAACGCATCTCCCACCCAAATTCGTACACCCGCAACGGAACACGCGGTTCCCTAATGCCCTGCATTCCATTGCAGTGTGACTTGGGTCACGACTTAATGACCAAGGACAAATGTGGGTCCTGAGGTTACACAGGTTGAGAACCACTGGTTTATGAAGACCCGTACTTGATTTACCCATGTTTTATTTATTTATTAAACATTATGAACAAAAAACTTACACCGGAAGCCTAACTGGTAGCTGCAACTTCTGGTATTTTCTTCATTTCTTTGCCAAAATGCTAAAACCTAATCTCACTAGGGGCATGATGTATTAAGCTTTGAAAAAGGCAGATTTTTTTTATTTTCATGCAAATGTATGCAACACTTAGCATACTGTGTGCAACTTTGTCTTTTATATTAAGCAGCTAGCCACATAACATGAGTGGCAACCAGCAATATGTACTATTCTGTCTATAGTGTTGACTGTAGAGTTATGTTTTTGTTAGCACAATGAAAAATAACATGTTAAAGTAAATCTAAACGAGATCACTAAAATCTCATATAAGCTTAATGTGTTTTTGTTATCTCTAAAGGTGTCTTCAATATTTTTAAATCTGCAGCCTTTATTAAAATAATACTTGATGATTCTGTTATGAAGGTCATTGTCCAGATTCCTCCTGTCATGGGGTGACAACTGTCTCGCAGTTGTGCTTCTGTGTTGCCACGATGTCACTAGTGCCCCTGATGAAGGCTATGAGTGGCTATGCTGGCACATTTTGCAGACATGGTCTACTGCATCAGAAAATGGGTCAAGGGTAATGGCTTGCAGCTGAAACTTAAGCAAGTGCATTTTTGAAAATAAAAATGTTGTGCTTTCATAGAAATTCTGTACAAATACAAAATATAAGTTTATTATAGCATTTAGATAACATTATTTGGTAATCATTAAACATTGGTCTTTTTTAACTCCCATTCTTCTATTGGGTTATTCAAGGAAGACTATGCTTATCACATTATTTAGCAAATTTAATGTAATATGTTTTTGTTCGTTGTAGAGATGCACAGATACCAAGTACCATACTTAGTACAATTACAGATACTTTTCTAGCTACTAGATTACAGAAAAACTAAAAGGTTAGGAGGCAGCTGCCATTTTTAAGGAGCATTGGCTATGGGGCTCCTGGGATTTGTGCATCCCTGTTTTAATGTATGAATTGTTTTATATACTGTGTATGTGTGTATATATATATATATATATTAGGGATGCACCGATACCGATACAAGCATCGGTATCGGCGGCGATACCGAGTATTTGCATGAGTACTCGTGCAAATACTCCGATACATAAAACGAGTACCTGTGCTGCGTCCGCCATCTTCAGGGACCCATATCCGCCGCACACAGGACCTCCATCGCGTCTTCAATGAAGCAAGATGGCCACGACCTCCTCTGTCATCTGCTCCATTCCATCTGATCCATTTAACTGAATGTTGAGGATTTTTGTTTTATACAAGCACATCAGGTCATTCCTTTGCTGACCCCTACAATATCCCATTGTTGCTAGTTTTTAGATTGGTCTCATGACAAAAACAAAATAATATACTATATTGTTACATACTTTTTCATAAGCCAGAATATGTCCGCAGTCACCAAGAGGTGGCCGCACACAACAAAACTACAATCAAACAGTAATATGAATGATTATTTTGGTAATCAAAATTGATTCAATTATCACAAGAGATGAGCAAGTCATTCAAATAAATCAAGGTAACTGGACTTGATGAATAACTGAATATGCCGAGCTATAATAATGAGCAATACAAAAAAAAACCAATAAAATAATCTGTGATTAAAACAAATGTCAGTGAATAAATAGTAAATGGATCAGATGTGAAGTCTGTAAATGTTGATAACACTGAAGATATGTCCGTATATAAACAGCAATAGTGATGAATATTTATTTTTCCTTCACCAAATGCACCACGTGCACCACACCAGATATAGGGGTGCTCACCTTATTGATCAAGAAAAGGTCAAGAAAAGGTCAAATCAGGCAATTCCCTTCTTAACCAGGGGAGGGGATCCTCGACTCCAATCGCTCACAGATGTCCTCCAATGGTGTAATCAAACCAGCAGACAGATTTGTATATCACTTCTTTAGTGGGGAAACTAGAACCTCCGATCTTCATCGAACTGTGGGCCTCCTCAGTATAGCATGTCAATACCAGGATCGTGTTATCCAAAAAGAGAAAGCAAACACCATAGCGCGTACCATCCAAACAGAGTATGATTTATTAAAAGAAAATTAGTCACATAAAAGCAGTGGTAACACAGCATGGAATCTCTCTTACTGTGGCCCAGGGCGGAGTATCTGTCAGGTTGATCATTACGACCGACGGCCACGGTCATTTGAATCTCCTGCATACACTTCTAAAGGTGCCCATACACCTTGTGATTATCGTATGATAATCGCGGCAAATCGCGCGATCGTACGATAATCGCAAGGTGTATGGAAGGCGTGTGACCGTTTCTACAGTACGGTCGCGTCTTTTGTCTCCCGTGCAGGCTTGAAAACCCGCCGAGAATCGTACGATTGTCGGCGAGTTAGTGCCGTTCTCGGGAGACAAATGCCGGACGGGCCGGTGTGCGCAAGCACACACTGCCCATTCAGCTTTGCAGTCATCGGAAGACCGCCCCTCAGGGGGGCGGGCTTTCAATGATCGCAAGTACGATCTGCCTGTCCAAGATGGGCAAATCGTACAAGCTTTTCATTAGCTTACAACTAGGGATGCTCCGATACCGATA
The DNA here is from genome assembly GCF_000935625.1 of Nanorana parkeri. Lineage (NCBI taxonomy): Eukaryota > Metazoa > Chordata > Amphibia > Anura > Dicroglossidae > Nanorana > Nanorana parkeri. Next base: position 88,158 of record NW_017307001.1, read on the forward strand.
CAAGCATCGGTATCGGTGGCGATACCGAGTATTTACATGAGTACTCGTACTCGTGCAAATACTCCGATACAAAACCGCCGGACCTCCATAGCGTCTTCAATGAAACGAGATGGCCGCAAACTCCTCCTCCAAGTCCTCAGTCATCTGCTCCATTCTGACCTCTTCTCTTCTCTGATTGGCCGATTGGATGAAATCATAATGATTTCAGGACAGTGGTGGGGATCCAGAGCCAGATCCCAGCTGCAACTTCTGCAACCCTGGTAGTTCTTGTGAAAATGCCAAGTATCAGCACTGGTATCTGAACTGGTATCTGTGCATCCCTAATTCTTGGTGATGTCTCAGAAAAACTAGACTAGCATACTATGGTAACCAATTTTATTTTAGTTACAACATTTCATACAAAATTTGTATAATCGCCATTTTCTCCTCTTACAGGACTACCAAGAAAATATTCAATTTGATAATCCCAGCTAGGCTTCAAATCCAAAATAAATTGAAAAATAGTTTTTCAAAATAATATTAAAGCCCAAGAGTGCTCTTGTAATGCAACAGAAACACTGCTGACTGTGCCATAACTAGCTTTTCTTTGCTTCCGGCAAGTGAAAACCTAAAGTGTTTTGAACACCCAAAATTAGCTCTTAAAAAAGCTGTGTGTATCAGGTGGTAAAATGTTCTAGACAAATATGTCATGCCTTATATCAGCTGATATTCCCTTAGAAAGAACTCCTGGAGTTAACATGTTCTACTTTATGGTTATAGCTGTACACCATGTGTACAGATCAACAATTTACCCCAGCCTCTCACCTAAAAGTATAGAAATGGTACTCACCCATCAGATAAAAGACTGTAATTAAAAGGGACTCTTTTTATAGTCAACTCTTGAATGTCAGTTTTTAGATTGAACAAGATGAACAGTTCACATACACGATCTGCTAACCTTTAGAAAACGTCAAGTGACGAAACGCGTCAAGGGGCAGATCTTTTCTGACACGAGCAGCTTGGTAGTGTGTCTGTCCTAATTGATGGTCGGGCCGGCCGAAAATTCCTTTTAAAACATGTATGTGAACTGTTCATCTTAATAAAAGCTTCGTTATTTGATACTGCACCATGGAGGCTGTCTCTCTCTTTTGAATCCCTTCTGATTTACCTCCGGGACTGGGAGAAAAACACATCAGTAACCTACGAGCAGAAGGAGCCGGGATCTAACTGGACTCACTGCAGTGGGACGGGCGAAGAAACTTGCTGTCATCCGCTGCACTGCCGGGGAATCCTGCACGGATCGGGGAGCTGAGGAACTGGACCTACACTTATTGAGACGAGCTTGCTGTTCATACACCATCTGGTGAGTTACCATCGCTTAGGGGGGCTAAAGATCGGGCAAAGAAGACATGTGGAATTAGCACTAGAATATATATATATATATATATTTTCGTTTTTTTTCTTCAACCCTTATATATATTTTCATTTTTATTTTTATATATTTTTTGAGCTTTTCTCGTTAGCTCACATCACGGACTGATTGATTGATTTTTTTTGAAAGATGTGTATTACTCAATACCAACACCAATATATTTTTGATTGACGTATTTGATCCACTGATTTTTTCGTTTTTCTGATTCTTGTTTCACTGTTTTTCATTTTTGCTATTTGCACGATATCACGCACCTATGAGATATTTTAATAATTTTAGTGTTTAAGATTTTTAATGTTTGGTTTACATGTTTTAGCCAATGTTACACGTTCACATCTGTATTTTTTTCACTTTGTGGTTTGCATACCCTGTCACATTGATCAATTCACCCTGGGACTCTACGGGGGAATATAGTTTATAGGAGGTTTATGGTTACACATTAGCACATAATTCCCTGGTTTTTATTCATATATTTTATTCATATATTTAAAAAAAATTTTTTTTAACCTTTATAGGATAATAACATTACAGATGTCAGATACTTATAATAAAGTTAGCAGCCTCTATAAAACAAACATGAAAAACTAGTCATTGTGTAAATTAGTCAGATGATCTGCATGGTTGGTCAATGGATTCCTGTGCCCACGTAACGGGTCTGCAGACTCGGAGAGCACAGAATTCAACATATCCATACCTACCAACTTTCTGTGATAAGAAAGAGGGACACCTTTAGGCAATGGACACACCCCGACCATGCCCACAGTGATGCAGACCATTAAGAATTCATATGCCAAAAATAACTGGTACAACCCAGAAATGTTTTTCCATCATAATTTTTCTTTTATACTGTCTTTTCAAAATAACAAACAAGATAATAAAGAGATAGGATGAAGGTTTTAGTGCGTAATACGTTTTTTGGTAGTTAAATATTACCTGTTCATAGATATCTGCACATAGGACCAAAAAGAGGGACAACTGAGGAGGAAAGAGGGACGGAGGGATTTGATTCCAAAAGAGGAACACTCCCTCCAAATGAGGAACAGTTGGGAGGTATGCACATCCTGTACCAGGATATAGCTAGACGCCTTGACACTGCTGATTTTAGAAGATTGCTGAATCCCAGACACAATATAAATCTGGCCAAACATGGCTCAGATTTAAGCCAATTCCTGCCACTCCCCTGGGTGGGTTTTGCCACAGTGCACTTCACTCACTGTATAATGAGGCAGGGAATGGCACTGATGCCCTAATATGTAGGCTTTAACTTTTAAAATGTAGATCATTACCTAGAAGATGGCTACATAACGGAATATACTTTTTTGTTATATTTACCCACGGTTCAGCTTCAAAGGAGTTATTTTTTTAATCCATATAACTTATTTCATATTCTTCCCCCCTTATTTTACGTGATGTCTTCACAAGCTAAATAATTTGTATTTTTTATTTGATTTAAAGCAAAGAGCAATGTATACATTGCTTATTGGCTACTGCTCTGTGTCTGACTTCAGTACACTGGCTCTCTGAGTCTGGCTTTATGAAACCCTAAATCACAAGAAATGTTATGACTTCTTTTAAAGAGATAGCATTGTAGTGTATGCATATATTCTGGCATACCCTCCTTCTTGTGCCAGTGTTCCTTCTAGAACAAATTCAGCCATCACTGATTTTTATGTACAAGAAATTCATGTTTGTTGTCCTATTGCAGACACATTAATCTAGTTTTTATAGAAGTACAGTTTCTAATTAAAAGGTTAATATGGTCAGTGTTTGTATGAGCCCTGTGCCCCTCTCCTCTTGTAAATGTCGCCCTCTCCATCAATGGTTCCATCCACCTTTCCTTTTATGAGGAATCATTTACTACTCATACTGTTTTATCTGCATGGGAGGGAGTCTTTGGCTCCAATAGCTTAAATCCTTCCAATGAAAAAAGAGAGAGAGCCTAGAGATATCCATTTTGTTGGTGTGAAAACATAATGTGATATATTTTTTTTATAGCTTTTAAAAGTAATGAGTGAATTAGGCTTGAGGGTATCTTAAAGAAAAAAGAAAAAAAAAAACAACAAAATGTATATATTTAGGGAAGCCAGCAAGGATATGTTATAACAGTCTCATTCAGAAATATAGAAAATGGAGGCAGTAACAGACTAATATTGAAAGAACATTACTTTCTGATTTCTACAAGCTTGACATTATGGGGTCTATTCACTAAGCTGCGAAGGATTTAGCCATAGCTTCGGCTGATCCTTCGGTTAGCTTTGGCCCCATACATCTGTCATTACTCTCCTGGATTTCTGGTAGTCTAATACAACTCCCTGCCGCCCGGGAGAGAAACACTTTCTCCCAGAAAGGTTCACTCTGCTCGATCGAGCAGAGTAAACCTTTCCCTGCTCAGGTTTTTTTTTCTTTTGACATCGGAGACGGTGGCTGCCGTCAGAATAAAAAAAAAATCACCATATGAATGCATAGCTAGATTCCTATTGGCTATTGCAATTTGCAATAGCCAATAGCAAACTAGCTAATGCACCTCCCCCCTGCTGCTGTCAATCAGCAGAGGGGGACCTGCAGTTCTCCATCCCCCACAGAACCGCCCGGCCAATAGAAAACAGTTGGGCGGAGCTAAATCTCACTGCTAGCTCTGCACAATCGTTTTCAATTTTTTTTCTTTTTTAACTATTTTTCTATTCTGCACGGTACCACAGAGGTACCGAGCAGAACAGCCGAGCCGAATGCCGCTCAGCGGCATTCGGCTATTTACTCACTGCTGTTCAGCATCTATGAGAATAGGCCGAACAGCAGCGAGGAGCCTGCAGGAGGTTCGGCTCAGCCGATCCAGATGTTGGATCGGCTGAGTCGAACTCCTTCTGCACTGAGCATGTTCGGCCGACCCAAAGCCACCCGGTGTACGGCTGATTTCAGTCGATTGTGCGGCTGAAATCAGCTGTACAAGCCTGAGGTGAATAGCCCCCTATATATATTTTTTTTCATTTTTAATGTTTCTGTAATTGGGATCTTTAACCAGTTGACATCCACGGTGTTAAACCCCCTTCCCATCCAGGCCATTTTTCAGTATTCAGCGAAAAAAAAACCCGGCAGCGCCGACCGCGCACGCGGGGGGGTTGCCGCGAACGAGCACATATAGGCGATCGGCGGGCTATGGACCCGCTGATCGCCTATATGTGAAACACACGGTACCGGGTGTTCGCATTGGACGGGTCTTTTCTGCCCGTGCGTGCCCGCTAGGGGGCACGCGCGAGCAAAAAAAAAATACCGTCTGGCGACGGCAACCCGCCAATGCAGCAGTGCCGTCCGTCCGTTTTTCTACTACGGGCGGACGGCAAGAGGTTAAATACAGCTGAATAATGCTTAATTTGAATATTTATTTGCATATGCCTTATATTTTATACTAAGAATTGTTTATCTTGCTCTGCAAAAAGTGTTTTTGAATTATATTTTACTTTATATAATTACATTAAGAAAGAAGGTTGTGGTTAAAGTAGTATTAGGCTAGGTTCACACCTGCACTACACCACACGACACCCGGGATGCTAGTTCCAGGATTGTGCTGTCCTGTACAATGCAGGCAGTGATTGCTGCACGACCCCATTGATTTCAATGGGGTGACATCAACGTGGCAATTACAGAAAAAAGGTACAAGTACCTTTTTTCTGCGATACATTACGTGCGGCTGTTTTAGCGTATTTGTAAGCACGGGCGGAATTGCGGTGGGAAGCCGCACAATTTGCCCGGTGTGACTGGGGTGCCATTATAAAATAATGCCACCGCCAGCGTGATCGGTTCATTCATAACTGAGGATATAGTACACATACCATGTCCTCAATTATCTACAAACACTCAGCGATCACTGATCGTGAGTGTTTTCACTCGCTCTCCTCTCTCTGTCACATGAGGCTGAGCGAGCGGTGTTGTGAGGAGAGCCCAGCCTCCTGTGACAGTGCATGCTGTCTCCGCCCCCACCCCGCTCTGCCCGACTGTGATAGGCGGCTGAGCGATGTGGGAGGAGAGACAGCGGGCGCTCACAGCGCTCTCCTCCCGCAGCGCTTGGCTGGCTGTCACTTTCTCTCGTCCCCGCTGGGACACAGTGCAACGCCCAGTGGGGAGGAAAGAAACCTGGGATGCGCCGATGTATCATCAGGAAAATGGCACTTTCGGCATATAGCCAAAAGTGCAATTTTCAGCCGATTATTTTTTGGCGGCCGATATATCGGTGCATCCCTAGTTGTTACTCTCCCTTACTCTATCCAAAACTAAAAAAAAAACAAATGTGGCTTCACTTCTACTTTAGTATGTAATAAAGCAGTAACAGTCTACACATTTTAGTGAACAATTCCTAGTTTCTAATTAAATGTACAAGTACAGGCTCCCTGTGTGTATATATACAGCGGTAGGAGGGGTTCAGTAAGGCCTGTGACATAGCTGTGTTCTCCAGTCACTATAGATACAGTATTTATGTATTGTAATTGGCAGAAATTGGATCACGCACTTGTTCTGCCTTCCCAGAGAATGGCAATGAATAAAGGAGGCCAGAAGAGAAACAGATTGAATGCTGCCTCCTAAGAGAATATTGTCTAAAGTGATTCTCATTCTCATCAAGCATATTCTCATACCTGTATGGGACTTCAAACTTTTTAGCTTAACTATCATTTCTTCCATACAGCCAATGAATTATTGATACAGCATACCATTATCATTTTCTTTCTGTGTTCACACTTCAGAAACTACACACAGCTGTGTTTGAGATGCTGTCCTAGGTACTATGATTGTGCATGGCTAAAATTGTAATTGGCAATACCCCAAGCTATTTTTTATCTGCAAACTCCTTCAATTATATTAATAGTAGAATAGATGGTTAAAGTATATTAAAAGCCAAAACCAGTTTTTTTTTCCATTTTGGATGGAGTAGGGAATGGTTCAAGATTTCTTTTCACTTCTTACCCTGTAGATAAAATAGGAAGTGAGAGGAAAATCTCTCCAAAGTGAAGTACATTTTATTTTAGACAGTGTGCATCTGAATAGGTGTCCCCATTGGGAAATTTCCCCCGATTAATGTTGTGGTGACAACTCAAAATGTAATTTTTTTTTTTACGTTCAGCCCCAATGACAAGATTCACCAGGACAAAAAGAGTAATTGACTCTTCCTAGCAATGACACCAACAGCAATAAAACCTAACCAGTGTTCTATTCTTTCTACTTTCTAATTCACAACTTACAAAAAGGAGTTGACTTTAGTTATATTTAAGACTGAACTACATGAAAGTATTACAATATTCAATAGGCAAATATGTCTAAATATGTGTATTCTAACTTAAATATTGATGTGCTCTGTGTATTTCTTTCAGATCTGTACAGTAATCCAGTGAGAAACTTTGCCTCTGAGCAGGAGATTCTTGTAAAAAGTCAGTGCTGCTCTCTCCTTGTGCACGGGGGCTGTTCTTGTATCTGCCCCTCCTACATCAAGGAAGAGTAAATCCCTCCAAATTGAGGGGGATCTCTGGTGGTCTGCAGGGCCAGGACTATTTTCTATCTATTCCTGTTCTGGTGACAAGCCAAAATTTGAATTTTGAACTGGTAATGGTTATCAGGACAAATAGAGAGGGTGAATCTCACTAATAGGGACAGGTGTCGTAATCCCTCTGCCATCTGGCTTAGTTCACACCATATGCAGTGTGTTCCGGTCCGATTCTGTCCAGAACGCACTGCATCGCATTTCGGCCGGCTCACTTTTTTGCTGGGCTGGAGGGGGCATGGCGGGCGGTACGGTGTGATCAAAATGCGGCAAGCACTATGTTGATCGCACCGGACTGCACTGCAGGCACAATGTGCCTTGCGATCACTTCAATGACCCGTCACCCCCCTCCAGCCTGGCAAAAAAGTGATCCGGCCGCAATGCGATGCAGTGCGTTCTGGCCAGAATCGGACCGGAACGCACTGCATATGGTGTGAACTAACCCTCTATCCAACACTAAAAACAAGTTTTGGCTTCAATTGCATTCAAAGCTAGACTTCAATTCCCACAAAAAAACCCTTCCCTAAATTTTCCCCCTTTATCCATATGCAATACATCGGCAGCAATATGCCCCTGTAAGCAGGCTACTGGCTGTTCACATATGTGAAGCCCACTGTTGGCTTTACACTGGAAGTTATTCGGGTGGTAAAGCCGCCTGATCAATTCCATGCGTTGGCATACATACATGTGCCACACCTGCCCAATATCCCTGCCAAGTTTGATCAGCTTCAGTGGGCTACAAAAGTGATATTAGCGGTTTAATAGACCACTGATGTCTCTTTAAAGAGGACCTGTCACCACTAAAGTGCTAACACATAGCTTCCTATGTAACAGATAAAGTAAAATAAAAATAAAATTAAAAACACCTTGAAATTTTTTTTTACATTCCCCACACCAACGTACATGTATATAGTAACGCAAACACATGCTGGATGTGCTTATATAGAAAGAACAGCAAATGCAACACACGTTAGGTATCTCCACACACGCTGGAGTGAAAGCCATAGTTCTAGGGCCATTATTCACGTTTATCTCTAAAATGACACTTTTAAAGTATCAACTATAGACAATTTTGGTTACAGTAGTTTTTTGCCAATTCATGGGAGCACACAATTTTAAAGTTTGACATGTTTATTATCTCTTTACTCAACAGAACCTCATCTTTTATATTTTACAAAATGGGAAATATATTGTGTTTATGTGCACTAAAATTAACTTGTAATTTTACTGAAAAAATGGTCTTTTGTGCTAAAATCATGCAACATAAAAACTGCAAATGCTACCATTTTATTTTACAGGGTCTCTGCTTTCAAGAAATATAATTCTGGAGGGGGGGATTTGAGTAATCTTCAAGCCTAAAATGTGCATTTCAACATGTGTACAATACCACAAAAACAGCTTTGGCAACGAAAGGGTCAAAACAACCAGTGGCCACATTGTATTAAACCATTCCCCTTTCAGGCCTAAATATTAGGACAGTTATAGATGAGAAAATTGATCTCTAATTTATTATTGATATGACATATCTAATTCTTTGCAGATGGGCCTCATTCTGTGCAGCTGATTTATTATAAAGTTAATCTTCTAATGTCAGCAGCCAGAATCAAAGATTGTCAATTCCTGCTGCTAATCAATCAAACAGCACTTGCATATTCAAACAGATCAGTGCAGCATTGTTGGCTTGTGAAATGTCAGCTTTGCTGAATCAATTTGCTCATCCCTAGTTGGGAGGAATGTGTCTATGATTAGTTTAGATCAAAAGGCAGCTGATGTAAGTCTAGCTAATTAAACCAGCCACTTATTTTATAATAATTATGTGGTAATACGTCATTTTATTATGTTTTTTTTATAATGTAGAATTTAGATTTAACTCTGTGCTGTGTAATCATTTTGAATCAGAAAAAAGAAACGCAGAAAGCAGGTTAGTCTTTCACAGCGGTAGTACATATAACTGTAGCTATAAAGTCATATACTTTGATTTGTTCCTGTAGGAAAGGTTATTATTGTTCATAGATCTATCCTTCTCTAATGTGAACACACTCCCTTGAGGTGAATTGATACAATGTGAGTATTTGGAGCAGCCTGGTTGTTTAAGAGAAATGTCATTGATTTGTAAGGTCTAACTGGCGAGCGCAGGACAAAGCTCTCATGTTATAAAAAGGACATATTTCAAGACCGTGCTGCTGATAGCAGGAGGTGACAAGCTATGTCATTGCTTTACAAAAAGAAAATGGGAAAAAAAAACATGGATCATAGCTCCTGGGCAATCCTGGGAGATTCTAAAGCTTGTGATCTATCAAAGTCTCAGATATATATATATAAAAAGGACATCATGCATCTCTGCTAGTGTCTTTCCTACTGTACTACTAATTTAATGCATTGTGTACAGCAGGGTCAAGCATTGGTCAAGCCGCCGAGGTTTGTTTGGCACTGGTGACCATTTGTGAGATGACATTATATTGGGCAACACCCAGGTGAGAATCAAATGGGCAGCAACTTAATAATTGTATAATATTGTCCTTACTCGTTCTGCTCTATTTGGGCAAAAACAATAGTAAGTGAAGCAAGGGCTATCCCTACTCTATATGTCGCCTGAGAGAGGAAGGGGGGTGCTGCTGATAGTGCTTCTTGGTGGGGGGGAGTTGGGTTTTGCTGATAGCGGTCATCTGGGTGGGGAAGGGGGGGACAGATGTGATGAGCCAGGCGGCTGAGTTAAAACCGTGCTATCAACAGCTCTCTGTTCAGTCATACCCAGCTCACTGATGTCACTGGTTGTCAGGAGCTCTTTGGGACGCCACCCAGAGCGCCCTGCTCATCTCCCTTGCTCATCTCCCTGGCAACCAGTGATGTCAGTGAGCTGGGCAGGAAGCCAGAGAGAATGTCATAGATTGCTAAGAGCTCTTAGCGAACTGGTACACTGTGTCCACCCCTGCTGTGTGTCTACATTAAATGGTTGCCATACTGCCAAGAATCATGGAAAACATTTGAGATTTCAGTACCTTTGTTGTGAAATTAATTTCTCCACAATGCCTGTAGATACAGAGGTGCATGATGATTTGTTTTAAACTGCTTTTACTGCTGGTACAAAATATGAAAATATTTTTGTGTGCATCTGGACACGGGCTTATTTTAATGTAAGGCCTTACATAGATCCTGCCTCTCCATCGTCATTCATCGAGAAGATGTCCATTCCTTGTGACAGAGTGCAAAATGCTGGATGATGTACAGGATCTGTACGGGCAAGGCAGCTGGAAAAAGTACATATTTACTCTCATGTATGCACATTCATGTCGTGAAAATGAAACTCATGCTCTTCTTTCCTAAGATAAATATGGGAGTAGATATTGCTGACCTTCTTTTGTAAATGATAGGTGCCTGGTTGTGTTGCTAAATTCAATACTTTACTTAAGGATTAGAGTGTGTTCGAAAGTGAATTTCACTTTTGAAAGAAAATTATCACTTACCTTAGTTAATCTGGTGAAAATTCACTTTCCAAAGAATACCCAAAGACATAAAGGGAATTTTTTTTTAAAAAACAAGATGTTTGTTTGCACATGATTGGATTAATGAAGTCAGGAAGAACTTCACCACATTCAACAAGCTAAGTGAAAATGTATTTGAAAAGTGAAAAAAAAAATCCAACAGCCTTTTAGTAAATCAACCCCTTTGAGTTACAGACTTTGAAAATGTATACATATCAAGTCTTTATTTGTATATTTATTAGAGGCTAATGACTCAAAGCATTAAAGCAAGAAGATCAGCATGATAGTAGGTAACTAGCATTGAGAAGTCAGCAATGGCAGCCTTAGTATTTTTGTTAGGAAGGGGTTCCTTTTCAAGAGCACATTGCATTATGCTTATTATAAGTATACTCCAAGGTTGGTAGACCCTATATCTGGTTCGCAGATGTCTTGCATTGTCTGCCTGGGAATGTATGCTGGTCCTGTTATATTTAAGTGGCCTCACACTGTAATGATAGATCTTCATGGTTTTAGTTTTCCATCAAAGGCTACAAAACACTGTTCTCACACAGGAACCCCATGGGATGTTCTCACAGGTGTGAAGGAAGCTTCTGCTGGTAAACAAGAAACTATTATTAGTTTAATTTATTGTCACTCTGTCCAATAAAAAAACATTAAAGAAAGCCTGCAAAAAAAGTTAACACTACTTACCTGTCCTTTTGCCTGTCACTCCAATCCTTCCTCACTGGCAGAGCTACAAGAGCCAGTAGAAACTGCAGTATCTGACAATTCCAGGTGTGTTGGATGCCTGTGTTCCCTACTGCTCACTGTGGTTCTACCTGCAGACCACTATGCCACTAGTGTGTCCCTGTACCTGTGTCCCTGTACCCATGTAGTTCTAAAAGAGAGAGAAGATTGGAGTGATGGGCTATCAACGTTCTTTTACAGGATTAATTTATCTTAGTGACTGAGTCACTTTAAGTTAACATCAGAGACAAATACAAAAATTATTGGGGGAATGTATCAGAACTGAAGCAGACATAATCTGGAGCAGTTGCCTATAGTAATCAGCTACTCTCTTATTCAGTTAATGTTTGAAAATGAAAGATATACGCTGTTTTGGTTACTCTGCACACCTGCTCCAGATTATGTCTGCTCCAGTTTTGATAAATTCCCCTCAATGAGTATGTGAATAGAGTAAAATGATGAAATACTGATGAGTAACAAATACTTAATGTGAACAGCCAAACTCCTGGCCTTTTCTGCTGCAATTACTTCTGCTTTTCCCCTCCAGTTCACTTGTTAACCAGGTAGACACCATAGTTATAAGATACAGTAGGAGTCATGGTATTGAACCAGATAGGTAGAATGTCCTTAATGAGCATGGCAGCAGCATTCTAGGTGAAGGAAGCTGGCATTAATCATTGCAATTGCCCTTGTAATTAGTGTGGGGCTTTTTTTGTGATATAGGGTATTTAACTAACAAGAAAAACATAACATACACAGAACCCAGCTAAACTGAGTTTACCAAAGCTGACAAATAATAATAAGTTAATTATTAACAAATTTAAAATGGTAAACTCCTCAGTCCTCGGGAAAGACATCCTCGAACTTGAGAAGGGAGAGAAGAGAAGCAGAGAAGGGCCACAAAATTAATAAAGGGGATAGAAGGTCTGAGTCTGGAGGATCGCCTCCAGAAATTAATCTTGTTCTCCTTGGAAAAGAGGCGCTTAAGGGGGGGCTTAATTGCACTTTTCAATATCATCCACATTAATGGACCACATTGTCATTGTTATAGACCACAGTGTCAGGAATTAAATGTAGAACTCTTTTGATGGCACAAGGTCACAACAAGAGGTTGGACGAGATGCAATTTAATCTAAGACTGAGCAAGGGTTTTTTTTTTTACTGTAAGAGTGGTAACAATGTGGAAGTCCCTTCCACAGACAGTGGTATCCACTGATAGCATTAATAAATTCAAGAAACTCTTAGATCAATTTACTTTTACAAGGATATGGGAACTATTGATGGACTTGTGTCTTTATTCAAGTCTCATAATATTACATTCCAACTCCATGTTTCATAAAATGATTAGAAAAATTATAATCGCCCAGCAGATTTGAGGACAAATATTGTAGCTCTGCAATCCAAAGCCAGTCCTCTTCAGGTTTAAATGATGCCTTGCTTGCCTCTCTGTCTCTAGTACTCTGATTGCACTGGCTGTTCTCCAACTCCAAATACATATATTTGCTCAGAAACTGGGATGTCAGATAGGTACAGCTTCAGGTTAGTAGGAGTGCACTTCCTTAAGCCTGTCATGCTAACTTTCTATACTTGCTACATCACCAAACACATTTAAACTTTCAATGAAGGTTTAAGTCTGATTGGTGGCTTGTAATTTGTAAATACTGGATTTTTAAATATAAATACTGTCTGTGAGAAGAAGCTTTTACCCCTGGGTGCATGTTGTAGGATTACGAGATCAGAGACACCTTTAAAAAGTTGTGACTGATTTGGAATTCTTTGATATTCAAACTTTTCTAATCCACCCTTTAAAGGATTACCATATAAAACAAGTCGTAGGCACTCTTCTCTACTATATGAAATGAGAAAATGAGAAATAATGTAGCAGGAAATCTATAACATGACATAAAATACTCAACATTGGATTGAAATGGTGGTGCATTTATTGTCGTGATACCTTGGTCTAAAAAAAAGTAGATTTCAGCATTTGTGGGGATGATCCAGGGCTGTTTATAGAAAGCACCAATGTGAATAAGAGAAAATAAGAATGTCTTCCTGTATTCTTGTTCGGAATATGAGAGGAGACATAATCTCTTTCCTGCACTTTATAGAACCTGTTTGCTCATGGCCTGCCAGTTAATCCTTTAATCTGCAGAATGGACCCTAAAGCAGAGGAAAAGATTTTAAAAAACTGAGTTGGAGGACAGGAATAAATAAATTAAAGGAAAAAAAACTTTTTGTCTTGTATGTGTGTGATGCCACTACCACAAATCTGCTTCATTCATTTAAAATACTTAGCTTAATCCCATCAAGCGCTAGCATCTGTGCTCAGTGACTTAAAAATCAAAATAGCAGTAATGAAAACAGGCTTGCATTGATTACATACACCACATTATGATAGCAAGGTAATTTAAAACCTTTTTTTACTAGTGGATTATCTGAGAGCTAATACCTCATAGACACGTCTGTTGTCAGCTTTAAACTAGCTGAGCACAGGGTATGTTTGAACTCCTATTTGTAACAATCCTTCTTCTATATAATATGTGCCTCTATAGGCACAAAACTGCCTCTTGATTTAGGGGTCAAAATGGCCCTAAACAACACATTCCAAAATATCTGCATCCACCTACTCTTCAAGATAAGGCTCCTCCACATTAAGTGTCTCATCAGACCCTTACAGCTAGGTGCAAAGTTATGATGTGGAACACTGTGCAGGTGCAGACTACTGCCTTCCCAACTGCCTGGTCTGTCAGTCATCCTGGAGGTGGAGGAGGAAGGATCGCAGGACTCCTCAGCATGGCCCTAAATTTTACTTATACTTTACACACTCTGTACGCTGTGCATACTGTGTCTTATCTCCTAGGTACTTGTGAGTGCATAGATTGTTCCTTTAATCGCTCACAATAAAAGTTGTTTTTATTGTACAAGATTGTTGCGTTCCCTTATTTTGTTTTGTTTTGTCTTGTTTGATGTTGGCATGCATGTCTGTGGGAGCTTCAGGATTGTTTATTGAATGCTTTAAGTAGGACTATGTATACTGCACATAATGGATGGGAGAAGGTTTTTTTTTTCGTGTTCCTTACACTTAGGGGACCTGCTATGCAACCCCTTGCTCCCACCTAGACACTTGCCAAAGCTCACCCTTCTATGAACAAATGTCATTAAAACCTTTAATTTAAACAGCAGCCCACTACATGACACAAACACATTTATTACAGTAGGGACCCTTACCTTGGTTGGTTTGGAGCTTTAAAAAATGGAATGGTCACTAACTGAAAATATGTGCAGTTCTCAGCTCTACCCCTATGCCATGTGCAGCAGTTTATGGCAACTCTCTGCATCACAGTGCAGTTTCAATAAATTCAATGAACAATTTCGGACTACATTTTTCCCAGCAGATGCACTAATCAAGTGCTATAAAGAGGTGTGGATTGGTTTATTTTATGTACATTTGGCCAGTTTAACTCACAGCAGGAGCTGACTAGATTTTGTTGTTGATACTTAAAAGTACAATATAAATACTTTTAGGGGCAAAAGTATGTGTGTGTGCATTCACCAAGGAATAGTAGTAAATAGTAGAAGTCTATTCCTTTCCTCCATAGTTGCAAAAATTGATCTAGGGAACTTCCATTTTGTTTCTGACATCAAGCTAAAGAATAACTCACTATAGTATGGAGAAAACATACCCCCCCACCCCAGCTTCTAGACAGATCTGTATGGCTAAAGCCCATTTGAACCTTTCTATGTAATTGTAATGCAGTCAAGCTGCCTAAAATGTAAAGGATGATAAGTCTTCTTTTTTTTCTTTTTCAAAGTGCTATTATACTTCTAGTTTTACTAAACTCCCCTGGCTGGCAGCACACGGAAGATTCAGATTGCTATTCTCACTTGCCCGATATGCTCCTTACACAGTGATCCAATTAACAATTTTGCTCAGGGAGGATGGGGGTTGTTGATTGGATCACAGTAGTAGTGACTGTGCAAGGGGTGTGTCAGACTGTTGGGGATAAGGACCACTGATCACACTAGGATATAAAAAAAAAGACTGAAACGTGTATTTGTTTGGCAACCTGACTGTGTTCAAGTAATACAAAGGAAAGTTCAGTTGACTTGAAACAAAACTTTTTAATATATTTTTATACAATGCAATGAAGTAGATTTCTTAATTTAGCCTCTAAAAGTTCTCGAACAACACCCAAGGCATGGAGTGCTCACATTTTATTGCACCAGCTGCTGACAGTCAATGATTTGGAAGACCACATGGAAGTAATATTCATTTCAGTGACCTGAACATGCTGTTCATATTTTTGATTAGCACTTAAAGCTGACATCTGCTGCCAAAACATGAAGGGTGTTATGGCAAGTGTTTATGAAAAGCCTGCAGACTCTACTGATCGGCAAAGATTGGTACAGCTTAAACTGCAGTAGTAAGCTGTGAGCCGTTCTATAATGTTCAGCATGAGCATGGATTTAAATATGCCACTAGTGACATCATAGCATGTGGCAACAGAAAAGAGCAATTTAAGTGTTATGTGCAGCCAGTTTACACTTGTGTAGCTTGGAAATCTGTTTTCCAGAATCATTAGCTATTTAATCTGCATTATTTTTTTTATGTTGTTTTTACTTATTTAAAGTGATGTTGTTGCTAAAATCTAAGAGGGAAGAATGATGATCTCTGTAAAGAAGATAGTAAATATTGACCTCTTCTACTGCCCGTGTCCTTGAACGCCACTGTAATGCAGAAAAAGCAGCACCTGAGGACTCTCCATTAACTGACACGTCCTTGATTGTCTATCTCCTGGTCCAGCGCCGTGCTCAGTGATCTTCTCTCCCGACCACTAGAACAAAACTGTATCCTAAAGTGATGTGGGTGTTGCCAGGCGTAATAGATGGGGACAGTGGCAGGCCAGGATATTGAAAATTCAGGAAGAGTCAGTTACTGAAAAGTCTACAAGTGCTAAGTTCTCTGCATTACAGTGGGATTTGGCAGTGCTGTCAGTGAGAGAGGAACATATTTACTATCTTCTATATACAAAGCAATTTTATTTTTTCTTTGAACTTAAAGACAATTTAAAGGCTCCCATATGCTATTGGGAAGATTAACACCTGGTTCACATCTTGGTGGCCCGGGACCACGCAACCCTGTTGATTTCAACGGGGTCATATCCACGTGGCAACCTTTTTGTGCGATAAGCGACCCGGGGTTATTTGCGGCCGCAATGGTGCGCGATTGCAGTGCTGCAACCATGGCATGCAACCGTGCGGATTGCTGGCCGTGATTGGGGTGCCATTAGAAAAGAATGGCACAACAAGCACAATTTGCATTTGTGCATGATTCCAGGATTGCACACGAAACAGCGCGGATAGCAGTGCGATCTCGTGAACCGGGCCTCAACCTCTTTAGGCCTGTACATTTCGAATAGGTTTGAAATGTGTACTTTTTTCCACATGTAATGGATGTCATTCCACATATAATGAACTGCTGAATGCCTTTGGGTTTGATTTAATAAAGGCAGATAGGATATTCACTTTGCAGAGGAATGTTCCCTTAATGCGGTAAATGTGGTGAAATCTCACTTTGCTAAGAATACCCAATCACGTGCAAGGAAAATGAAAACAAAACATGGGATATTTGTTTGCACATGATACAGTGATAGATGTCAACCCCTTTAAATCTAATGAATCCATATTTTATCAACGAGGTGCATTTTCTTGATTTTCTTATTTTCCTGCTGAAACTCACAATGCCTGCCAGACAACCAAGAGATATTATTAGCAGTAATAGCCTGAGTTGGTGAATGTTAAAATACAGTTTTATTAAATAGAAATACAGTACCTCAGATGACATTTTAATTGAGTTATATTTTTTTGTGAATTAGCCAATGATATATCTACACAGATTTAAAAAAAATAGTGCACAGTAAAGCACATACTGAACATGCAGGCCCAGGCAGAGGTTTGCAAACAGACATTGACATCTGCCTCAGTCAACTGAAGAAATTGAGCATAAGGATTGTATAGCTTCATGTCCACACAAGGGCAACCTAATACAAAGCAGAAGTACATGTGCAATACAGTTAACATGCACTGAGCATATTCCACCATTAAATAATAATGAATTCCTGCAGGTTGAATGCACTGATAAATTTAAGCATGCCGATAGCACCTGTAACTCCCATCCAAGCTGTACAACAAGAATAGAATTAACGTGCCTAAATATCAGAATCTGTTTCTCCATGGTATGTAATATTCCATTTACAAAGTGTAATTCTTGGCCCTTGTGTGACATCTTTACTGATCAGTTAACATCGACTTGAGCCATGACATCCAGGCAAGTGAAAGGAGTAATTAAATGATGCTCGTATTTCAGGTCAAACACAATATGAAATTAAATTACAGCCTCCCTAATTAAATATATGCAAAATGGAATCAGGTTAGAGTGTAGAACAGCCATAGAGACGGAATTAGGTTTTGACTTGGATGCAGAAGCAGCAGATGGCAGGCCTATGATGTAACCTGCATATCCTGATGCTAGGACAGTCTGTTCTGGAGGACACAGGCGTTTATAACAGAGATTACTGCATATTCCATTTGGAAGTTTAGCCCTGTGAATTTTTCAGGAAAAACGTTTTAGAAAACATTAAACAAGAAAATATAATAATAATTTTAAAAAAGTGAGTTTGTATATGTGTGTATATATACACACACATATATAATTATATAATTAATTAAAACATTGCAAAATTGTATTTATGCTGTAATGCAATTATGACATTTCTAGAGGACTGGACAAGGGGCCAGTCCTAGTGAAATATGTTAGGTTGGTGGCCCTTAGAGGAGATACTCCACCATTCAGACATTGATCAGTTTTTGACACTTGGTTGGCATTATATTATATTATCTACATGCTCCCCATTCAACCCACAGTATTATTATAGCATTTGGCAGGGGGAAATTGTCCAGCATTACTTGTACCACTCCGTGATGGCATGTGACCCAATGCAAAGAGCTGCAATGGAAGTTGATGGAAGATGTGAATCTATACCTATAATGAAAGGGCCATTTTCTTGTATTTTTCCTACAAGCAAAGTTTCTGGTCTTCACCTGGACTGACAGTAGCTGCTAAAAAAGAAAATTGTCTGAACACCAATCATTGATGTTGTCCTGACCTGAAACAGGTTTTAGCTCATACATTGGTGTCATTGGCACTAGTGCAGATACAGTTTAGGGACCAAAGGGAAACAGATACAGGCAAAAGGACAGGCTTAGAAAATGAGAGTACCCATCATGAGGTATTACAGCTAAATAGCACTTAATACACTGAGTGGACTATGGCCAGATATACAGAACCATGAGGGGGAGAATGTTGTCATTTTTTAAAATAATGTATTTTCTTATTTCTGTATTATAAGCTGGGTATACATGGGACAAATTTCTGCCGGTTCATCAGGAAGCTGTCCTCCATTCCACTCGGCATCCCTCAATCAGCTGATCGAAGAAGCTGGTTGGAAAATTTGAGCCAAATGGAGCTGGCATCCATCTGGCAGCTCCACTTTGGAGATTCCTTATTGGGTGCAATCTTAGAAGAATGTTCTTTTTAGGGTAGTGCTGTTACACAGGGGGCAAAGAAAGAAAGGGATTTCCTCTGCAAATGCATGCATTACCTTATATTACCTTGTTTTAGTAGGCAGGTTAGGAATGTGTGCAGGAATAACACAGAAACAAAACGGATACAATCCCTCTGATCTGATCTAGATGCCTAGCTACATAGATAAACAAATATACAAAGAAGCTACAAAGTTACTTTTTTTTGACAATAAAACATACTTATGTTTATATATGATCCAAATCTTATTGTGACAATTTTCAATGATCCAATTTTGTGTCCCTATATTCCTATCTCATATATATTGGTTGTATATGTTATAATACATGTTGTTTGGTACTATGTATTAAAATCTGCTGTAGGGGATTGGTTACTTGGGCTGCCATCTTCCTTTTTTCGCTCCAAAGGTAACCCACTAGTTAGGCTGTAGAAGGGGAGTGTCTCCCTGATATATGTTCCCCCAGTGAGCAGTGATTGCAATTGTGGGTTTAGTATCTTAGCAGCAGAGAGATTGTGTTCCTTCCTGTTGAGACTGAGACCAGCGGATATCTGCAGTTTCAACATCCCTTTGCGGAGGTGATAGAGCCCGTGGCCGGGGCTTGCTCTTCCCATAGTGCACTGCTATACTCTTCCTCTTGGCTGGATGTATGTCTTGTTCCATATCCTCCACAGGCATTCTGTGAGTGCAATATCATTGATTTATTCCAATAAATACTTATAAGTCTATTCACAAAAGGGTGAAGAGTTTGGAGAAGGCAGGAGAAGGGAACAATCTAGGCACAAATAGCTGATTAGGAAAAATTATCCAATTCAGCTCACTTTCCAGTTCAGCTATATTGTCCTAGACTGTTCACTTCTCCTGCCTTCTCCAAACTCTTCACCCTTTAGTGAATAGACCCCTTAGTATAATCATACTATACCAGATGGGTCTCTTTGCGGTTTCTTCCTTTTTGTCTTTTTCTTAGGCTAGGAATGTGACCTGGAGTAAGCTGTGTTTCTTAACTGCAGTTGAGGACCTGGCATTCTCTGGATAAGATAGACTTGAATCAGTTCTTTGGCAGGTTAGAGATATACAGTGTGTGTGTGTGTGTGTGTGTGTTTGTACACACACACACACACACATTTGAGCTGTCTATTAAGCTGCTTGTCTGGAGTACTGCTCTAAGTAACACATCATAATTCTGTATTTTTTATTCTGTGCTCCACTGGAATGGTTTTATATGATAAAAACTAAGAAACTTACGGGTCTATTCACTAAGCTGCCGAGGGCAGCCGAGTGAACAAACGACCCCAAGTGAAGTGAGCCGAACACTGTTCGACTATTCACTTCAGGCTTGTACGGCTGATATCAGCCGTATATCGGCCGTACATCGGCTTGCTTCGCATGGCTGCGGGTCGGCCGAACATGCTCAGCATGTTCGGCTGACCTGAAGTGCAGAAGGAGTTCGACTCATCCGATCCAACATCTGGATCGGCTGAGCTGAACCTCCGGCAGGCTACTCACTGCTGTTCGGCCTATTCTTATAGATGCCGAACAGCAGTGAGTGAGCGAGCAGAGCGGCATTCGGCTCGGCTGTTCTGCTCGGTCCCTCAGAGGGACGAGCAGAACAGAAAAATAGTTTAAAAAGTAAATAGAAAACGATTGTGCGGAGCTAGCAGTGACAGCTAGCTCCGCCCAACAGTTTTCTATTGTCCGGCGGTTCTAATGCCGTAAAAAAAAAAATCTCCGGGCGCTCTGGGAGCCTCCCGCTCCCGGCCGCCCAGGAGAGAAACACTGATTTTTCTTTTTTTTTATTTATTCTGACACAGAGCCGTGTCAGAATAGAGAAAACAAAAAGAAAAAACGTTTTTGCTCATTTGAATGCATTGCTAGATTCCTATTGGCTATTTCAGTTTGCAATAGCCAATAGTAAACTAGCATTGTACCCGCCCTCTGCTGATGGACCTGATGGAGAATAAAAAAAAAAAAAGAAACAGCAGTGTTTCTCTCCTTGGCGGCTGGGAGCAAGAGACTCCCGGAGCGCCAGGGAGAGTTGCTGTTTGGAGATCAGTGTCCCTGGTTAGCTTCGGTTTTCAGCGCGGCTCAGCCGAGCCGAGGCATATGCGTTCGGCTCGATTGACCTGATCGGCCACGTTCGGGAGCTGTATGGGCTATTGTGAATAGCCTGTACAGCACTCCTTCGGTTCTACTGAACCGAAGGGGTCCTGGGGCCGAAGCTAGCCAAAGGATCGGCAGAAGCTAAGGCTAGATCATTCGGCAGCTTTGTGAATAGACCCCTTAGTAAAGTATGTTTTTAGATTTGATGCATTCAATAAAATGCGTATGCATACATATGCTACTTTCCTTCACTTCCATTATACATTTGACCTTCAAGCTGAGCAACATGAGAAACATAGCCCGGCAAAACATGCAGGTTCAGAGTGTGTGTATCTCCAGTATATTGTCTTGCTCTTTTAAATTATTTTTTCAATCCCCGGAGTACCTGACATTGTATGGAATGCCCAGGTGCCATGATGCTCAGAAAGGTCCTAGATTGGATTAATATTTGCATATGATTGATAAAAACCTGTTAATAAATGGAAATTGCTGACATCTGCTCAAGAGATTTTGTTTTGTAAAACAAATTCGGTTTCAATTATCATTCATGACAGCGCTAGTAGAAAAGGTTTTTCTGACCTTTTTAATGATGGAAATTGTTTTTACAACAATGGTCTTCTTTGCTGTATTCTGAGTTCATGGCTCATAAACATTTCTACTGCAATTATTTTGAGAACCAACAATAAGCAATGTTTGAAGAAACGAATTGTTGAGTTCTTGGTAAAAAGGAACTCCAGCCCTAAAATACACTTGCGAGTAGGGCCTATTAGATGAGTTTCACAAATTGCTTATTGAGACTATGGGCGGGAATCACTGTACAAAGCAATAAAAACGCCACAGCCATTTGACAGATTTCATCCAGAGGCGAATGCCCACAGGTGATCGCAGCATGTCTGATTATATGCGAAAGACTGCGGGCGCTTTCATTTTTGCTGTTTGTATTAGTCTCAAGGAACAATTAGTGAGACTCATCGAATCAGTCCTATTCACAACTGTAAACTTTAAAAAAATACAGTGTAAATACAATGTACTTCGGTACTTGCATGGAAAATCAAAAATGAGTTTATTAAAGGAGAACTATGACTTAAGGGCAAATAAAAATACCCCTTACCTTGATTGTAGTAGCATCGTTCCTTTTTTCTAAAGTCGCAGCACATCACAGATAAAACCCTCAAAACCTGTAGTAAATGGCCGTCTTCAACCCAGCTCCAAGCTCCGTTTCTCTTAGGGGGCGTTAACATTTGATCAAGCCCGCCCACGGCTTTTTTTCAACTCATCTCATTGCTGTGGCCGCGCTTCCTCTCATCGTGCACAGCTGTGAAATGCCAGCTCATGCACGCTGGCATGTGTGATCGGGAGGCGGAGTCTGAAGTGAGAAGGCTGCTGCAAGAGATGGTATGAAAAAAACGGACTCAGCCTCCCTGCTAATTCAGTGCTCTTTCCCCTCTCTCATCAGCGATCTCCAGTAATTAGGATGTCAGCATAACACAGGGGCAGAGAGAGAGGGGATAAAGAGCCATCCCTCTCTCTTCATCATTTACGAGAAATCGGCAAGTCCATATATGGTGAATGATGTCACTGGGTATCCCTGCAGACTGGCAAGCATCCGATCAGCAGGGATCCCCAGTGACATCATTCATCATATATGCATTGGCCATACGTGGTAAATGATGAAGAGAGAGAGAAGGCTCCTTCCCCTCTCTCTCTCTCCCTGCCCTGAGTGACGCTGACATCCTCAATTCACTGGGGATCGCTGATGAGAGAGGGGAAGGAGCCCTCTCTCTCTCTTCAGCATTTACTACAAATGGGCAAGTCCATATATGGTGAATGATGTCAATGGGAATCCCTGCAGACTGGCAAGCATCCGATCAGCAGGGATCTCCAGTGACATAATTTACCATCCATGGACTTTCCCATTTGTAGTAAATGCTGAAGAGAGAGAGAGAGCTCCTTCCCCTCTGTCATCAGCGATACACGGCCATTTCAGTATGAAAATGACTTCTGTCAGCGCTTCTGTGTCCCAGCCTCCTATGCTATCCGACGGCATTTCAGGGTCTCGGCCGGCTCTTCTGCCAGACCGCACTTACGGATCCCGGCTTCCTCCACCAACTGAACGTAGCTGTGGGGATCTGGACCCGCTCCTCCTGCTGCTGCTCGATAAGGCTGCTGTCACACATGGCAGGGAGAGAGAGGGGAAGGAGCCCTCTCTCTCTCTTCAGCATTTACCACGTATGGCCAATGCATATATGATGAATGATGTCACTGGGGATCCCTGCTGATCGGATGCTTGCCAGTCTGCAGGGATACCCAGTGACATCATTCACCATATATGGACTGACTGTGCTGTACACTACACGTGTCGTGAAGTAGGCGGGACAGATGAGGAGGAGGGAGGGGATGAAGAGCTACACAGCAGCTGTCTTGAAGGCTGGCACACAGGGACGTGCAGATAAAAAGAGAGCTGCTGTGCATGTCCATATATTCGTGGACGCGCAGCAGCTCTCAAGAATCACTGTCAGTCACAGTGAGGAAGATCAGTGGGGAGGATCCAGTCAGACACGTCGGGATGTCTCCTCATTGCGGCGCTTAGCCCCGCCCACCACCTTAAATTAGGTTTTACAGCCTTATTGTGCATTTTGGCTAATTAGAGTAAATTACATAATTTACTTATTTAGCCTAAGGAATGCATTAATAAAGAAAAGATAGAACCCCATAGTTCTCCTTTAACAAACAGCAAATGATTGAGTGTGTGTAGATGTAAAAAGAATGTGTGTCTAGAAGTGAGTGTCTGCAATCCGAGTACAGAACACTTTTATGAATCATGTCAAATTTAACTTGGACGTTTACAGTCATACTCTGTATAATAATTAATGCAATTCGTTTTCCATAGTCCCAAACCTGGAACAAATGAAAATTTCTAGATTATTATCAGGGTACCCTACATATTCATACAATGTATCTATAGACAGAGTTAGTCTTATTAGCAATATGTTTAATAAAATATAAATAGTGTTCAACTTTCCTAACCTGCTAGCATTACCATCTCAATGTCCATTTCAAAGAGGGGCAGTTTACATGGGACGTGAAAGGGCTTTTTAAATGTTAAGAGGTAAACAATTGTCCAGTCACCCTCTTCATCCTCATTTGTAGCTTTATATCTAACCCCAAAGGTCCTACCTAGATTGCTTACCTATCTACTATATACACTTTGGCTGATTAAGCGGGAATCCTTACTGCTAAGGCAAGATTTTTTTTAAATACCCATTTTAATATATCCTCCAGTCTAGTGCCTGCTTCTTGAATGTTACAGACCGTATTAAACTTAGGGCCCATTCACACCAGATGCAGTCCGTTCCATTTTTGAGCTGCATCAAAAATGCAGCACAATGCTTTCCTATAGGATTCTGGTATTCTGTGCACACCAGACTAGTCCGTTCCGATGCAGCCAGAAAAAGTACTGCTTGCACTATTTTAGCTGCATTGGATTATGATGAAACGCATCAAAACACATCAAAAACGCATCCGAATGCAACAGAATGCACCTGAAATGTCATTTTAAACAACAACCCAAAAAAATTGACAAAGAACGCACCAATCGCTGCAAAATTGCTGTGAAATTGTGGTAAAACGCATCGCACCACAGGTGCAAACACCTGTGGTTCTGATGCAGTTGTGGTGTGAACTAGCCCTAAGTTTGTGAAGAGGATTGACTACATGATGACTGTGTGTTGTGTAAATGCATGCAGCCATTCAACAACAAAAACTAAATCCCTGCCTTTCATATTGTATACTCATAGTGCATTAAACTGCAGCAAAGTGCTCTATATTCTGATGCCCCCCATAAAGTGCATGTTGATGCAGGAAAAAGCATGCAGACTGTGCATAATGCATAACACAAGACATGGACAGGCATGAGGCCCCATCCACACCTAGTTATTTTGTAGTGCCTTCCCCTAAGCAATACAAAGCTCAACAAGAGGAATCCAATAGTTTTTGCTTGAAAAAATACATGAGCTTCTTTTGGAGCAGAATGCTGCACTTTGAAAAATGAGCACAATCACAAGTTTTGCCAGACTCTCCTATTTAAATGTTACTGGGTCAAAAACATGTGATTTTGCACCCATACTACAAGTTGCACATAAAATAAGTTGAAAAATGTGCAAACAAACCCGCAAAAATAAAGCCTGTAAATCACTTGACTACACACAGGTGTTAATGGAGTCGATTGATATGTATAACTATTCTATGCTTGTTTGTGGTAACTGACTGTGGTGTACTGTTGGGAACTGCTTTCATGTGATCAGCCCTTAGAGATGACTAACAAAGCTTGGTAAAGTCAACAATGTGAAAATGAAATAATGTTCCTTTTCAATATCCCTGTTGAAGCTGTCTGCTAGATTTAAAATTCTGCCTCTACATGAGAAACCTTTAGCTGTCAAATGCATAGAAATATGTGGGCTACAGACCCATTCAGAGGAAGTTTATAGATTGTCATTCTAAAATAGCTAATCAACAGATACAAAGGCAAATAATATTAAAGCCAAATTTGTACTTGTGATTTTACTGTGAATGGAAAACACCAACAATTGGTTTCTGACTCCTGTGATCAGGGCCGGATTTCCCACAAGGCCAATCAAGGCCCAGTCTTGGGGCAGCAGGGTGTAGAGGGGCAGCAAGGGTGTGGAATCCAATCTCCCGATACCCGGTGAAATGCAGTTCCGGGTGCTGAGCGGGTAGTTGTTTTCTACATTTGGCCCTGCTCTGGGCAAGCAGAGCTAAATATACAGAGGGGAAGCCGCCACTTGTTTTGTACAAGTGATCTCACTTGTATGCAGCCTGAATGTCTGCCATTCTCCATGGGGGGTTGGCGGGTAGAGGGGAGCATTGAGGAACATGGCCTTGGGGCAGCAGAGAGAGTAAATCCGGCACTGCCTGTGATTAATCTCTCCAATCTACTTTCAACTGACTTCTCTTATGGTTGCAAGACAGACCTGTGATTCCAAGTACCTGCTTTAATTATTTATGCAATGCAGCATCTGTGTTCAGTCAGTCATAGATTATCACAGGACAAATGTGCCAATGCATTGTCATCTGGGGATCACATCAGAAGACACTGAAGGGATTGATGGTAGAGCAATTTACAGTTGTGCATGCCACATGAATGGAGCTTGTGTAGTTTGGACTTCACACAGAACATTTATGTCACCATGGTACACACAATGATTCTTCCTTTGACACTGTAGCTGACCTGCACACCCAAATCTGATTAAGTCAAGGCACATCCTGGCCTGTTCCTTTCATCTACAGTCATTAGGAAACAGTGATCTCAAATATTGTGATTGAATTCAGCATGTTAATGGATTTAGCCCACAACATGCCTGCTTTTTATGTGCTTGAATGGTGCAGTTTCAAAATCTGTGTCAGTGGCTTAATAATCACTGTCATTTTCTTATATTGCTGCCACTCTTCAACAAAGAAATGGGAAACAGAAGCAGACATTGAAGACTCAACCTGTTCCTTTGTGTTAAAAACCATGTCCGTCTAAGGGAAAAGCATGTCTTTGAAACAAATGATGCTTGGGCTCTGTTGCTTCCAGCCTGCTCTGTGCATGGCTGTGTGTTCAGACATGGAGAAAACAAGTTATCAATCTGGCTGTGGTACCCTGACATTTTGGAAACATTAACTTAGTGATCCATAACCCTGGAGCTCTGCAGGCCCTGAAATTCCAAGCCTCAGAATGATAAAGGAAACTCTCCACAATGAGAAATGCAATGAATTTAGTCAGTAGGTGGAAACTGGGAGCATTTATAAAGGGCAAGACTAAATTGCTTTTTTTAGCTGCTTTGGGGGAACACTTGAAGCTAGAAATCAAGAAGCTTTAACGAATATTTAGAGGCACAAAACCCCGAACACATAATTCTGTGGATGTGATGCTTAGAATACGGTTTGCTGTGGTTTACACTTGAATTGGAAGAGAAACCTTTTCTTATTGTCATGTTACTAAGTGAATGGTAGTGTCAGGTTGAGCTTATATAAGGAGATGATTGAGCCATCATTCATGCAGCGAACTGTGGCATCTCTAATGATGCAGATGAAAGTGAATGTGGCTTCAATCTCAGCTGAATGCTTGATTTGTCATAGGCTATGAAATCTTTTAGTGGATCAATGAATTCTTTACAGGTACAAATTAACTTCCAGTGCTGTCTTGAAGCTTAAAAGTAGATTGTACATAGCAGTATGTATTGTTGGGAAAGCATTGAGCTAATGCAGGCTACACCACACAAATGCTGGCTTGTGATACCTGCAAGAAATGCAAGATGTAAGAATATCGTAAAACAGATCTCTAGGCAATCAGCTAAATGCACAGCTGAAATACTTATATGCAAACTGTCTTATCTGTTAAATGGGTTGTTATTCTGTCCAGCTCTTTGAGGATTCATACTCCTCTGCCTAATACACCTTACGATTATCGGACAAAACTTTCCGTCCGATGATCGAATAGTCGTGCGATTTTCATACGGCAGCCCCATCCTTCCCCGATGATCACAAGATTCATTTAGCCGTAATTAACAAAAAGCACCTGGACTAAATTCAATAATTGATTTGCCGTATTTTCGTTAGCGCAAGCGCAGTGTAGATCGTACGACTTTTGATGGACGGAAATGCCAGCAACCTAGCAAAGTTTTCAAAGATGCTTGACCGTCAAAAGTCGTACGATTGTACAGTAATGTCGGTCGGACACTGCAATGCACACATACGATTATCGGACGAGAAGTCGATCACATACGAAAATCGTCCGATAATTGTAAGGTGTATGGGCACCTTAAGATTACTGCTAAGAGGGTGACATACCTTTTTCCTGTTTACAAATAAAGAATTTGCTGGTGTTATCTCCCTGCCCACAGCAAGCTGATTGGACAAGGAATAGGACAAACTGAGAAGTCAACAGTTCTACTCACCCTGCTTTCTCCTCCTGTCTGCATTTTTTCATTCAGCACATATTCATGCATCAGAGCTTGATTAGCTCCCAGTGTTGTCTCTCCCTCAACCAGTCTGAATGCTGCACTGCAAGGAATAACAGGAAGCTGATATCTAGACAGATTTGGGTACTCATGCGAGTTGTATGTGAAAATAAATTTTATTTTTTAATGAATATACTACTGCATTAAATATCTTCTTAGAGATCAAAATATCTTCCTAGAGTTCATTTAAAGTGTGTTCTCTGCCCAGCCAAAACCTTTTCTATATGTGTTGTTTTTGGAGCTTTTCCTTCACTTCCCGTAGGATGCAACATTGTCACCAGGACAGGCCATGAGGGTGTGTGGTAACAATTAATAGGGTTCCAGAAAAGACATCAGTTTTTCCACAAAAGTATAAA
Organism: Nanorana parkeri; assembly: GCF_000935625.1. Classification (NCBI taxonomy): domain Eukaryota; kingdom Metazoa; phylum Chordata; class Amphibia; order Anura; family Dicroglossidae; genus Nanorana; species Nanorana parkeri. The sequence goes on from NW_017307001.1 coordinate 116,380, forward strand.
TTGCTCTGTAGAATTTCTATAAATTTGTTCCAAAAAATGTACATTTCGTCTGACATAAAGCTATTTTAAGGGCTCAGCTACACGTAAAAATTCTAATCCCTTAGTGGCATGACATCTTTTTGGTAAATACTTCATCTGCAGCACACCTGCTTTTGTCAGTATGATGTTAATAACATGATACTAAGTGGTTGAAATCCCTGCATGGAACTAAAGCTTAGTGGGACTCCAGCAAGGTTTCTCTTTGTGTTTTAGAATAAATATCTCAATAGGCTGTACTCTTTGCAAGGGAACTTTCTCTTATCTTAGTAAATAAGGTTAGCTCTACTGACTTTCATCATCCAATCATATGCAAGCACAAATACTGTTTTGTTTTGCACATGACTGGGTATTCTTTGCAAAGTGAATTTTCACCTCACTCACTAAGCTAAGGGAAAATTCCCTTGCAAAATCAACAGCCTATTCAGACTTTTACTCTGACATGTGCTTGTCTCGGGTCAGTGAACAGTCTGGGATAACTAATAAGCAAACCAGAGATGGGTTTAAAGCCCAACTTTAAATCAGCTAAAAATATTCTGGGTACATGAAAACAAATAGTTTTTAATATCTTTCAGTTCATTGTCTCCCTAAAGGGGCCACAGACTAAGTAGAAAAACCTCTCCTCCTACTACATAGGGGTCTATTCACAAAGCTGACGAGGGCAGCCGAGTGAATGACCGATCAGAAGTGAAGTGAGCCGAACACTGTTCGGCTATTCACTTCAAAAATAGACCCCATAGTCAAACCTATAGCTCAGCAATAAGCAACGCTTGTGCTTCCTGCTGACTGAAGAGCTCTGGCTCTGACTCAGTAGAAAGCATGCTGGCAGGGCACAGGCTTTTCTCTTTGGACTGTGGCTAATTAAAAAAAAAAACTGTAAAACTTTGCACATCTTTTGCTTTGATGCACCTGGAGTGTATTTAGCAAATTTAAACTTACAGGGTTATTCACAAAAGGGTGAAGAGTTTGGAGAAGGCAGGAGAAGTGAACAATCTAGGACAACATAGCTGAACTGGAAAATTAGGTGAATTGGAGAATTTTTCCAAATCAGCTATTTTGGCCTAGATTGTTCACTTCTCTTGTCTTCTCCAAACTCTTCACCCTTTTATGAATAACCCTGTAAATGTTAGTTAGGCTGTACGTCAGAATGGGTCCTTGTCAGTATAGCATATTTGTCCTACACCTTCCCCCCTTTGATCAACATTGAAGAGGACTGCAATAGGTACAGAGAAGCCATCTTAATTGCATTATCTGTATTGGCATGTCCCCCCTCCATCAGACATCAACTGTCTACAAGTGCATAAGTCTCTACAAAGTGACAGGCAGGTACACCGCTTTTACTAATTGCCCTATCTCCCTTGTTTACTGCAGGACCATGAAGGTTGTAGCTGGGCCCCCTTGACAGCCATCTGCCCTGGATAATCCAAATCTGAAGCACACATGCACCACCAGTTTTAAACTGCATGGGTGTCCTAGAAAAATCTTTTAGAACATGTGAATCATGTTTCATTGTTCCCAAAGTTCTATACTGATTAAAGGGTCTATTCACAAAGCTGCCGAAGGATCTAGCCGTAGCCTCGGCCGATCCTTCGGCTAGCTTCGGCCCCAGGACCCCGCAAGGGCTGCTGTACGGGCTATTCACAATAGCCCGTACAGCTCCCGAACGTGGCCGAGCAAATATATTCACTATTTGTTTTTCACATTATATTTTTTTGCTGCCTTACTAAATTAATTCTTGATTTTCAGAACACTGTCATTTCGGATGTTAACCAGAATTGAACATCTAGGGCCGCGCCTAATAATAATAATAATAATAAACTCGCTCTTAAATTCCATTCTCTGATGTTCGGTTATAATTCAAAATGCCATTAATGTCATCCAGGCTCTGTGGGTAAAAATGCATATTTGTAGTGCACAAGTTCATCCTTCCCGGCATTACCCTTTCCATAGGATTTTGTTCTGTAATTAGAGCATTCTAGTTTTTTTTTTGAATAAAATAAAAATGTCACAATAGGTGCCAGATTTTAATAGCGGGGATTTAATTAAACTTAGCAGACGGCACTTTAGTCATAGTATTAAAAAAAAAAAAAGTTAATCAGTTTCTGGAATATAATATTGGATTATGTTGGAGGAAAATAGCTAATTAATTTGCATTAAATAACCATTAACTATCCCAAATTTAACATTGATTCAAATGTAATGAACTGTAAGGCATTCCTGCTCCCATGCATTTTTGAATAGCCGTAGGGAATAGTAATGAAAATTAATGTAATGCTGAATAATTCACTAAATAAAAATATGCAACATTTACACCAGTGTATCTACCACATGAATAGGATGGCATTACCAATGTATGGATGGCAGTCAGCTGTATCATTCTATTACAAAACAACAAATTGAAAGAGGATTTCAATGTTGTATTAGAAATCTAGGGGGTAGCAGTGTCTCTGAAAGGATCACTTGTTTATATTCACTAGAGATTAGGAATAAGTGAAACTGAGAGTTTTAGATCTGCTGAAATTGAAGCAAATATCTGGGTATTGATTGAAAATTCACTATTTTGGTGAAATGCATTTAGAATCAAAGGGAAAGGTGAAATTAAAGCTGAATTCTAGGTAGATATTACAGACATAAATTAATTTAGTTTGGTAATCATTAATGAATCATTAAATGCATATTTTTGTTATTGCAAGCAGTGTAAGTACCTGAATGTATTGCAGGGAATTGTTGGTAATTAGTGCAGGGAAAGCTGGTGTTGTTCTTCATTGTATCTTGTTATTTTTTGCTGGAGTTTTTTCATTTTTTTTTTCTTTAAATGGCTCCTGGGGGTTACAGAAATTATTATTTTATATTTTTTTAATTATAGAATTCTAAATGCTGGTATGAGTCCTCTTCATTACTTTGAAAGTCCCCTAATCCTCTCTCTACATATTGTGCACTTTGCAGAGGGATTTTCCCTTAGCTTAGTGAATGAGGTGAAGCTCTGCTGACTTCCATCCTCCAATCAAATGCAAGCAAAAATATATATTTTTTTAATTTTCCTTGCATGAGATTGGATGATGGAAGGGAAAATTCCTTTTTGCCCTTAAAGAGGAACTTTACCCATATCTTCAAAATGACAATAAAGGCACCTTAAGAAATTATTAGTAATGCCAATCTACAAACAGATACTTGTAGATAATTGCAGGGTTTTTAATTTTTTGCATACATTATTTTTCTAATCCTCCCCATTCTTCTTTATTTTCTGGAACTCTGGCACATGTGACTAGGGCATGTAACCATGCACATCATCTCTGGGGGAGGGGGGAAATGCCTTTCCCTGAGATCTTACAGATGAGATTTCCCAGCAATGCTCCGCTAATGTAATCTTCCCAGGATGCAATGCTAGGGCACGATTACATAATTTGTGCTAAAGTGGACTAGGAAGTGGAAATAAAGAAATTGTAAGTAAAATACAAATATATTTGTTTAGCTAGTGAATGTAAGATGATATCATATCAGCATAGTGAATGTAAGATGATATCATATCAGCATGCAGAACTGTATGCTGATGTGATTTTTGGTCAAAGGGGGTAAAGGTCTGCTTTAATGTATCAACTTCACCGACTGTTACTGCCTCAGTACAAGTTTGCAGGTCAGGAAAGTGAGAGAAGTCCTTATCTGAATACTAGTCCTAGGTTATTGATCCAAAGTGTTGAAGCCAAGATGTCAGCATGACAATCAGACACCTAGTAATTTCAGTGGAGGTTGTCTGCAATGGCAACCTCCACATTTCTCTATTGATAGGTGTAACTGAAATAATTCATACATCACAGGTGTATTATAAGAGTACAAAATAGTATTTTGTCTTCAAAGGACAATTTGTCCTGGTACATATGTGTAAGAAATTAAAACTATAGTTGTCCTTTGTCCAGACATGAGTGTTAATGTTTCCTTACCTTGAACAGATCATTTTTATGCTAAAAAATAGTTTTAAGAACAGGAATATATCAAGCCTCCTGACAGAACAATGATTTGGCTTTTAACAAAGACCCATGTGAAATGAATTCAAGTGTGTATGTAAATTTGCTCCCGCCCTCTCACAACTTAGATCAGTATGCTTGTTAGTGTGTTCTTTCATATATCCATTCAGTATGTGGACATCTGTAATTTAACAGTATGATTTCCCTTATGACATGAAAATTGTAAAGACTTGTGTTTCCTTTCATGCTTCCACATGCCTTACTTTCATCTTCAGCAGTTTGTACTTACAAGATTTATTCATGCTCAGTGATGCTGTATAATCCATGTAGATTTTGCCACAGATATTGTAACCTCTATATTCTAGTCTCTAGAAGTTGGAACATGCAATACTATGCCACCTGCTAAGAACATAGTATTCATCAGAATTCATCTTCTAGGTTACAAACCAGTGGCATGGAGGGTTGCCAATTCCATCTCTCTACTGACATCTCTAAGTCATACAGGGGAGGAAGTTAGATTCAGTCAGCACCCTACCTGTAATAAAATGGAAAATATCATTGGTTTTGGTGTTTTTTTTCAACATTTTGTCAATGTTTACAAGTTTATAAAATGGATCTTTGATGCAATTCTTTATAAAATCTTTATTTAAGAAATACAAATTCAAAACCGTGCACCCTGGGGTTTGTAATAATACCACGTAGCATTAGCTGCACCATTGTGGACTGTCTCTCCATATAGAGGCTTATGAGCTAGAAACAGGGATGGGGCCATGTTCCTCATCTGACTCATTCATCTGTTTGTGTTCTAAACAGAACTGAATATCACTGGCTCAAAAACCACTTTACAGCACAGAAGTAAAGAATTACAGAAACTTGGCATCAGCAGATTCCCGAGAGCCACCTGCTGAATGCTCATTATAAATATGACAAATGTTTGCTATATATGTTATATTTATTTGACTAAAAAGAAGTAATGAAAAACATGTTAATTTTTAACTGGCAAAGTAAAAAATACAGTATATACAAAAACATTGTACAGTCCCTTTAAATTAGGCACATAACCTGTAAGAGTATTATGCATGAAACTAAAGCCCTGTACAAGCTCCAACTAAAATGACTCAAAACTTACTCTGGCCTTCTTTTTCTCACTCCCAATGGCTAAACATAGTCACCGGGACGAGAAGGAATAGTGAGTATGCCCTGCTGGGAATGGAACATTAAAGCAAACCTGTTGATTTGCTTTGCGTGGGCAAAGCACAAGTTCGCTATAAGTGCAGAATGTCTTCTTAAAACAGAAGGTAGCAACATGTTATTACCTTTATCACAAATCCAAAAACATTTCCTGATTTTAGGATAGTGGATAGAACCATACAAATAATTTCCAGTAGCCAACTGTGCATTCAGAAAGACTGGTACAGATATAGCTTAGAGAGCTGTTTATTCCATCTAACATGTAGCTTTGTCAGGTTATTTGACCATCATAAGGATAAAGTACGTAAATAACAGCTAGGGTTGCCACCTGTCCAGGATTCACCCGGACAGTTCGGGTTTTGAATGCTATGTTCGGGTTTCATGGCAGCAGAAACCCGGACACAAGATGTCAGGCAGACAGGGGCAACCAAAATTAAGATAGGGGCTACAGGCCCCCCACTGAAAATAGTCTCACCTGTAATTTTTGCATATAAATGGGTGGCGCTATTTAGATATGAATAAGCCACGACTAATTTTCCCCAAAAATTGTCTGCGCGTCTCTAGAGTGTTCGGGTTTCACTTGAAGAAAAGGTGGCAACCCTAATAACAGCTTTGTGCATTAGGAATGGAGGGTAAAGAGTTTGACCAAAAAGAAACAAAGAGCTCCCACTAATCCACTATATAGTACAGCGTTGTTATTACTTCCATCATAAATGCGAGGGATTTATTAATCATTTTATATAACTTTTTTAAAACCTATTTCAGGGAAACATACTTTGATTTCTGCACAAATTAGGACTTAAATATAACTGATTACAATTCTGTTGGTCAATACCCATATATGTACAGTATATATCTGAATAATTGACATACACAAAAATGTGCAGATAACTGGTAGCACTTTCTGAAATGTAATTACTTTTCATTTATTATACCTATTTAATTGAGTTAAACGGCATTTTGTGAATTTAGTGTTGTCTGCATATTAATCTTTTTTATTTGAAAGAGTTATTAAAAAAAGGAAATGTTTATATGTGTGGTATTTGTATATCAATTTACAACATTTACGATATTATGAAAGTTAACATAATTAACAATGAGCTTTCGTTTTTTATTGCATAATGAAACTCAGATATGTGGTAGCTAGATAGCTACACAACTTGTGTATTTTTTTTGTCTTGGCATAAAGGATGAGGGATTATACGTGAATATATTTTTTTCAATTATATTAGGGTTTATGCATTGGATGGTCAAAGCAGCAGGTTTAATATACTTAAGCAAAGTGAATAAACTGGGATATTGGTGTGGTTATGTTGTGCATTCTTATTATCCTTGGTCAGCTCCATATGGAACTGATATATCCATTTTGCATGGCTGACTAACGTGCTGTCTTCTTTATCTGTTAGAATTTCCAGTTCTGCCTAAATGCTGTGGCAATTACTTTGTCAAATGATGGTGTCACACTCTGCCCAATGGATGTTCCATAATAGACCACCTGCTAGAGAATTACATCTTTGCTATGGTTGTGTTAGACAAGGCATGCAGAAGGAAAAAAAAATGCTTGATTTACTCATCATATTCCAATGAGGCCTGGTCTTAGATAGAGTTAGACAGGCTTATAGCCGCCGATCTCTCCTCCGAACGCTGGACCCGGAAGTTATGTGTATTACATCACTTTCGGTATCACTGTTTACATTCTCTGGCTCTTAGAGCCAGGAGAAGAAGCTGGTGAAGCAGATCTCTGCTTCATCAGCCTCTTTGGGGTCCCTTGGTGACATTAGGGGGTCTGAAAGACCTCTGATATCTCCATAAAGAGGACCTGGCACCCTATTAGCTATTACATAGGGGCCTTGTTAGCCCCCTATGTGATAGCAATAAAGTTAGTGTTAAAAAATAAAAAAAGTGTTTTAAAAAAAGTAAAGTAACACATACATTAATTTTTAAAAATGTAAAAAAAAGTCCCCTGCCCCACATGTGCACGCAGATATATATGCAAACACGCATTTGTGCGCCTACATGCAAAATTACGCTACACATGTTACATATCACCACAAACATCAGAGTAAGAGCAATAATTGTAGGGCCATCAATCACTGTTAATACTAAACTGATGAGCATTAAAAGCTTTTAAAGTGTCCCCTATGGGAAATTTTGGGTATTGTAGTTTGTTGCAGCATCACGGGCAAGAGCAATTTTAAGGCTTGACGTAACCCCATCTTTTATATTTTATCAAAAAATTGGGTACTATATTCTGTTTCTGTGCATTAAAATTCATTTTAGTGTACTTGATTCTAAAAATACTGGTTTGATAAACATTTGCACAAATATCATGCAACATAAAAAATTGCAACTTTTTCTTTTCTACAGGGCCTCTGCTTTCAGAAAATATATCATTGTTTGGGGGGTTGCAGCTGTTTATTAGCCAAAAAAAATTATTTTATCATGTGTGTGCAAATAGTAAGAAATTGCTCCGGACAGGTAGTGGTTAAGAAAATCTATGTTTGATGAGGTACAGCTTTTTCAAATATAGGTGCCAAAGTCCATGATCAAACACTCACATCTGGCAATACCTCTCTTTAGTAACCAGCCCTTCTGAAACTGGAGGTTAGAGAAGTGAGGCAGATTTATGTCATGGTTTCTGCTCTCTCCTGCTGCAACCTCAAATAATTTAGCCAATAAGAAATAAATAATACCTTTTTTGGGCCCTTGTTGGCATTGGGATATATGACAATAATCACCTTACCGATGATTATAGTGGAATTTTCTTAGTTTTTAGAACATCATAAAAACAAAATAAAATAACTACTCAAAGTGCTATGCTGGCTACAGATGTAGATCTAGAAATGTAGTACAATAGATGGAAGAACCCAGCTTGTCATCCCAATTTAATTTAATGTGGAGGTAATTGAGATCCTTACAAAGCTAAAGCCAGTGTCATCCAAATAGTACTGTAAGTGTTTTCATTGCTGTGTTCATATAGATTCCTCTGTCATACACTCTCCGTGGTGCCATGGGATAGCACAAAAACTTAATTTACTCATCATATCCCTATCAGGCATGGTCACATATCTGAATTTCAATTCTATTTCTTTCCTGCTGGCGTAGATCTCTGGAGAAATGTTTATCTGGTTGATATTCTGTATATCCATCAATCATATGTCTCTGTTGTTTGATCATTATGTCCTCCTTTATATATGCACACAGCTGTAATCCAATAGCAAAACATTCTCTATGCTGAACTGGGTATAGGGCATCAATGTCGCTCCTTGCGAGAGTAATACTTTCCCCTATGAACATAGACTTATGCTTTAAGATGGATTCACTCCCACGTGGACATATAGTCGAAGCTGAGTAAATAAATGAAATAGTAGAAGTCAGTAGGGATTACCCAGTGTATATCATAATGATGATAAATGAAGCCTGCAATGACCATAGGACTGCAGAGTCCAGGAAATGTATGCTAATGAAGACACATTCCGTGCAGCACTGACAGAACAGCTTTTCAGAAACATTTTCTAAACCTAATACAATTTTCTCCTGTTATTTTTTTTCTGCCAGGTTAGATGGGAGATATCTTATCACATTTGGTAGACTGACTACTATTGTATGCATTATATAAGGTCATGGTTTCAGTTTTTTTTGTTCAAACAAAATATTATTCCAATTGATTATAAACCCTGTGATTTTTTTGCTTTTAAACTATTCTGTCATATCCAAAAGAACTAGTGTCAGATGTAAAGCCACCTAGAGAAACATACTTACAGCAGCTTCTGAGCACTGTCATTATGCTTGAATACCGGGCTGTTAAGATGGGCAAATCTCCAACAGTTTCTGGTAGTCTCAAAGCTTGCCTGCTTCTCTCATGCCTCTCACACATTCAAACTGGTCCATCTCTATGATGAGGGGGGTCAATAGGAATGTGTGGGATGGGTAAGCGTTAGGTAAACCTAAACACTTCTAGAAGGTGCCAAAGCTTTGTCTATTGGAAACAGACTTTTTGGACATAATAACAGAACTTAGATGCTTCTTTAGTCGTGTAGAGGAACCTGCACTTTATACCTTACAGCTGTTTTGCTTTCCTTTTTGTTCACTACATGGTCAATTAGCTTTAAGGGGGCAGTCCAGCTCAAACTAAAAATTATTTTTATAGATGGTTGAGTGGTATAACAGTTTTGTATACCCCTTGGGGGCTTTGCAGGTATGATCATTTTATTACAATTCCGACATACCTTTAATAGGCTTCCACTATTCCTTTTGGATTTTAATGTATTGTGCATTATGGACAACACAACAGGTATGTAAATGCCCGATGATGGATTGAAGCACCTATTTGTCAAAGGGTGGTGGAAATATCTCACCAATTAAACCCGGAATAGTAATTAGACCATGAACATGCTGATCTCCACCTATGTATGAAATATCACTTTTGAGTAGATAAATGTAACTAAACTCCACACTGCGTACAAATGCCAATGACAGTAAACCAAAATAGGTCATGTTGACAGTTCAAAGGACAGAGCGGAGGCAGTCTGATTCAATATATTCCATCCCAAAGGTTAGTGTACAAAGGTATTTGTATTTTGCTTCTGGTGTGTCTCTAAATCATTATTGAAGGACCTGGAATAATACATTGGGCTCTATAGATTATTGTTCATTTATGTTTATTTTTGCTTTTGCCATGAATTTCTTTTATTCTTTCATACAAGCGAAAGGAAATCCAATGTAAACACATGGCAAATATATAAAAAAAGGCATCTTCTCTAAGTGAGCATACCTTCACCTTATTCACTAAGCTTCATTACTGCTTTCTTTAATCAATATCACAGTCTGGACAAAGATGAGATTCAACATTATCTGTCCTAACAAAGAGTTAAAGATCTCAAGGCTTGTGCTTTAAAGTGTAGCTCCACTTGTGTGTTCAGATTTGGCAAACCCCAACTACAGTATATGTTTGGTATGTGTTGCCATTCCCACAGCAAACCTACAAATTAGGGATGCACCAATATATTGGCTGCCGAAACATATCGGCCGGAAATGGCACTTTTGTCATAATGCCGAAAGTGCCATTTTCCAAATGATACAGCGGTGCATCCATCCATCCTATTCTCTCCTCCCCCGCTGTCCCAACGGGGAGAAGAGAAACTGTGACAGGCGGCCGAGCGCTGCGGGAGGAGAGCGCTGTGAGCGGCCAGCATCTCTCTTCCCACACCTCTCACAGATCGGCAGAGCGGTGTGTGGGCGCAGACAGCCCGCGCTGTCACAGCAGCTGAGCTCCGCTCGCTCAGCCTGCTGTGACAGTGAGTCAGGAAGGAGACAGGTGCAAACAATACGCGATCAGTGATCGCTGAGTGTTTGTACATAATTGAGGACATGGTATGTTGACTATATCCTCAATTTTGAATGAATGGGAAGTGATCTACATCACCTCCTGTTCATTCATGATTGTAGTTATAGTAAACATACTTTGTTCTCATGTTATGAATGAACAGGAACACTCAGCATCGAGGATTCCTGTTCATTGATAACTGGGGCTGGAGAAAAAGAGATTGAGGACTCTGTGTCCTCAATCTCTTTTTCTATTTTAAAAGGGAAATATTAGGGGTCTTTAGGCCTCCAATATTTCCCCAAAGCCCCTAAAAGTAAAGTAAAAAATAAAAATATATATTTTTTTATCAATATGTCTTTATTAAACATTTTTCAGTCTACAGAAAGAAGAATGAAGGAATCATTGATAAAAGAGACTGTAGTATAAGAATAATACATAACAGTGGTCAAATGAATACATGTCATTCACAACCTGTATAGCAGGATAGCATACATAATCAAAATACAAAACTAAGTAAGATGTTCTTGTTCAAGAGCCTCCAGGGAAGCTGAAAGAGTAGATATAGGAGGTTGAGCGACAGGATGGCTCTGAATCATAGAAGAGGAGTCAGGGAAGAAAGAGTAGATAGAAGAAGAAGGTAAAACAGAAACCAAAACACAATACGAGAACAAACAAAAATTAAAAATATTTAATAAAAATAAATGAATAAATAAAAATAAATATAAAAAAATCAAAAGTTTATAAAAAATGAATAAAATAAAATATTTAAAACATTTGAAAAAGTAAAAAAAAAACATTTTTGGTTTTCGGTTTCGGCCAGACATTTTTTTTATTTTGGTTTTGTTTCGGTTTTGAAATGTTCATTTCGGTGCACCTCTACTACAAATATATATAAATATATATAGGAAACAAGACTTCACAGCGCCCTCCTCAACATTATATAGGAGAACGCTAGGTAGGATTTAAGCATATAAAAAGCAAGTAAAACGTTTTAGTTTAAATATTTTTAAGTCATGCTAATGTGATTGGAAACGTGCAAGAAATATAAAATAGGCGGTATCACAATTTGGCTGCAAAAGTGGAAATACACTTTAAGCTGTCACTTAGCAAAAATGCCCCCTCACAGTTGTCTAAGAATTTGGAGTGTTTAGATACTTTGTACACTACTTAGAGGCTGGAGTCTTCAAACGCCAGTTGTCAAATATTCATACACTAAACTCAACAGAAGCAACTGAAGTGTAATGAGCATCAAAACCTGTAACAAAACTCAGAAAAAATAAAAAGCTAGAGAGTGTTAACTTGTCTTGATTGCCAAAATCGACTAGTATGCAAGTAATGCCACGGTAATAGTACTGTAGATCTATGACTAATATCTATAGAGGTGCTTTCCAGTTAGGTCAGGACTTAGGTGGCTTGTGATCTGCAGAGTACAGTAATAAAATAAATATGGTACTGGTATTTGTACTCTGTTATCTATACTTCTAAATGTACTCATATCCTGTCCAGTTAATGTGTTACAGCCCATTTAATTGTCTTGGTATAATAACCAGCCAACGTGGCAATTACGGAATGCAACATTAGATCATTGATTGGGTAGTTTTGATTGACTGTGGATCAAAAGTAAACCTTTCAAATGGACATCTAATTCCTTGTAAAGTTCTTAAACCTTCATTAGCATAACACATGCCTTAAAGGAGAACTATGAGGTGAGTGCTTTTCACTCACCTCATAGTTCTAGCCGACCTGTGACAATGAGACTGTCACAGGTCGGCTCAGTAGATCGGGAAGTGAGCGAACACATACCGGCGTTCGCTCACCTCTCGATCCTGTCACAGCTCTCTGCCCTGACAGGGGTGGGGCTGGATTCCCCCCTTCCCACTCTGATCCGCCAGCGCTGACTGGCGGAACGGACGGGGGAGGGTACAGCTGGCTCTACCTCTAGATAGGCAGAGCCAGCTGTCAGTCATGCAGCTGGGCGGATCCCGGCACAATTGTCGGGATCCGCGTTAGATGCGGCGTCTCAGTATACCTCGAGCTACAGCTCGTGGTATACTGAGCCTAGGGTAACGGGAGGACGCTAGTTTGTGTCCTACCGTTACCCTAAGGAGAACTATGGGGAAAAGCCTTAACCCCATAGTTCTCCTTTAAGTGGAACTGCAGCCATGATTTTTTTAAATTTGATTTTAGACAGAGTGGGGAAGGGTTTTAATGTGTTTCAAGCTGGTATCACTGTCCCTTTTGGGAGAATGTATCCTCACTCTTAGTTCCAATCACCCTTGCTATCCAGTCAGGATAGTAAGTCAGGGGAAATAGCCTCAAAAAATACAGAAGCAATAATCAAAATCTGACAGAGATTTTCAGTCCTCTCCACTGAAATAAAATTACTGCTTTCTGGGTCTCTGTTGAAGGGAGCTCTCCTCACGTCTTGGTGACACAACAAGAAGTGACGGGAAGTCTCTCTAGTATGGACAAAGGCAGCAATAAAAAGCTGGCATAGTTCCCAATGATGCTACAAAAAGAAAAAAGGATACATACAGTATATAACTATATATATATATATATATATTTATTTATTTATTTTGCGGACATTCCTTTTTTACTTTCTACATTTTCTCTTCTATTTAAAATGCCAAACACTAGTGTTTTTATATAATGTTGAAGTGACAAGTGTAGGCAAACATAAAATCTATTTAAAATGTGGCAGCCCTAAAGATGGTAAATAAATAGCATTTTAAATATTAATAAAATATCATGAAGATGGGATGCTGCTTTAAAACTCAGTTCTGCGCCTAGGGCACCAGGCTAATTTTTCGTTTTGACAACGACAACCTTTCTTTTCCCTCTGGAAACATCTCAGACTAAGAAGCTGTGTGCTGTTTTCCCTCTACGCTTGCTACTCTATTATTTAATGCAAAAGTGGTGTTAAAATGTGACGGGTAGAGTCCATTTGCACTTTTCAGCAATGCAAATGTCAACCCAGCCTTGGCTTTTTGCAGATCTTTACTCTTAACAAAAAGAGAACTTTGCAGTGAAGCATTGAAAATCCTTCTTGCTTCTAACAGCTTGTGAAGAACTTGCAATTTATAGCCACACTGCAGGGAAAAGAAAACCCACGTGTCAGAAAAGAGTCTAAATTTCACATACAGGTGCAAAAAACACCTCCAGGATGTGCTAAGAATGACATGTACCAAAGCATTATGCCAAAACAAATGCATTAAAGATGACCTGACTAATAAACCAGACTCAAGGGAGAATGATGAGCATCTACTGAGCTAGCTTTCAAATGAAAGCTGATATATATAAAAAAAAGAAAAGGATATGTGCTGTAAGAATTCTGACGTGACACATGAAAAAGAGAGACCCTTCATACCTGCTTCTGTTTGTTCCAGATAATTGCCATTGGTCACAGAAGTGCTGGGTCAATCTGGCAGCTTTTATTTACACTTGCAGCTACAAGGACATAATGTCATTTGAGGTCTTTCTCCTGGTGACTTTGGATCAGTGCTTATGAATTATACAGTAGTCAGCTGTGTGAAAAGGGATTTCCTAGAAAAATGAAATGAAAAAGATCTCTCTTTGTGCTTGTGTCAACAGGTTCCTACTAAGAACTGGAGATAAATCTGCAATTATGTTCACACCTACAAAAAAAAGTTTGAAGCTGTTGAGTGAGTTTGAGAAATTAACTGTAGATCATAATATGGTCATGATAATACATTGGTACTATAGAAAGCCCCCTCCTGCTCCCACACGCCTCTTTTATGCTTCCCTAAAAAGGCATTGTCCCTCTGTCCTTTCAGGGCAAAGTGATAGTGTCTGTGTAAATGTCCCTAAAATATCCAATATTTACTAGTGTCAAAGCCTAGAAGAAGTGGTGATGTCACCCCATTTGTCATGTGACAGTATATAGGCCCAAGCACTGCATCATGGGAGGAGTTACATACTCCTTACCTAGAAGCTCTGGAAGGAGTGGTGGGGAATCACTACAGAAGCAAGTATCAGTGTGTATCCTGGGTAGGGGTGGGGAAGGAATCATACAGATACTGTTACTTTGTTATGATTGAGCAAGTGTGTCTTTAAATAGCCTTTCTATCAAGGAGCCTGTATTAACACTTCATTTCTATTCTGCCATGTTAATCCTATCAAAGCCCTGAGAAAACCCCAATACTTTTGGATATGCAGGATCATTTTACCTCCTCTCCTACCAAAAAAACACAGGCATCCGTGTTATGCGAGCAATAACCTAGCTCAAGTGAGACTGGGGGTAGTGTTGTCAGCCCTGTGTTATCTCCAACCCAGTGTGGGGCTGGAACTTACACAGGAAGTTCGGTGGGACAATGGTGCATGAAAAGGGTGGCAGAGAAGCATATTAAAGGTAACTAAAGGCTCCTTGCCATGTCTGCTTTTCAGTGTTACCTTGTCTAGTATAGGTAAAGTACAGTTTCACTTTAAGAAATACTATGGATAACAGCAAAGGCACCTTAAATAGTCAGCCCAGTTGTACTGTATTGTATTATTATTACTATTATTATTATTATACAGGATTTACATAGCGCCAACAGTTTGCACAGCTCTTTACAATATAAGGAAGGCATTACAATACAATTCAAGACAAGATGGTAAGGAGGCCCCTGCCCCTGAGGGCTTACAATCTAAAAGGGAGGGGCAAGTGATACATGAAGAGGTAGCTGTGTGGGGATGAATTGTTTTAGAACGTGATGGTTGAGTGGTTAGTTTGAGGAGAAATAGGCTTCCCTGAAAAGATAAGTCTAAAGGCAGTCAGAGTAGGAGATAGATGGGGTAAGGAGTTCCAGAGCATGCGAGAGACTCTAGAAATGTCCTGGAGGTGAGCAAGGGAGGAGTTGATAAGGAAGCTAGAGAGCAGGAGGTCTTTGGAAGAGCAGAGTGGACAGTTAGGGTGATACTTTGAGACAAATTTGGAGATATAGCCGGGGGGAAAGCTGTGGATGACTGTATAAGTGGTTGCTAATATTTTGAATTTTATCCTTTGGGCGATTGGAAGCCAGTGGAGGGATTGGCAGAGGGAGGTTGCAGAAACTGAGCGGTTGGTGAGGTGGATGAGTCTAGCAGCAGCTTTCATGATAGACTGAAGGGGGCTAGCCTGTGTAGAGGTAAGCCAATGAGGAGGGAATTGCAATAGTCAAGGTGAGAGATAATAAGTGAGTGGATGAGTAGTGTTGTGGGGGGAAGCAAGGCTGACAATAGTGGTGGGGAACCACCACTATTGCCTTCAGGAGCTTATGTTCTTTTGCTGGACACAGCACATTTTATGAAAGTGCACTTTCATCTTATCTCTTTTATATCATAAAATTATTTTTCTACTCTGAGTTCTTCTATGTTGTTTTTCTGTCTATGAGGGGATACTGATATTGTTGGGAGCCTCACAACAGTGGTAGAGAAATGCCAAACTGATCCAGCCTTTGAATTTTGGGCAAGATAAGGAGAATCCACGATGAGAGCCTTTTTTTTAGCTGTGTATATATTTACAAGGTCGCATTACCTCTGGTAAGTTTTCTATTATGATGGCAGCACAGTGATGGTGCACAGTTTGGAACCCACCTTTGGTGTCTACTGGGATTTTACCATTTATTTGGTATGGATAATAATAATCACATTGTTGGACTGTTATGGACTTTTGATTGTTATATTCAAGGACACTTTTGTTACACATTCTATAATTATTTTCGGTTCATTTGTCCTTGGTTTTTTTTGTTCAGTCACTTATAAGTGAGCACTGTGATTGGGGTGAAACACTAATGGGAGCAGATGGAATTCTACAAAAGGAAAATATAAGTGATTTCATAATTTTTATATTGTGCTTTATACTTCTCTGCAGTTTGCAATAAATAACACTACATTAGACTTCAAGTGCTCTTTTATTTTGAAATGTCTGTAATAATGAAATCATACTATTACAGTGTAAAAGCAAGGCACTTTAAAATGTAAGAAACACATATGTATATCCACCTGGTGTACACGTAATCGTTTTCAAAGCACCTTTGTAGATTTATGTTTTGAATTGTAATGCCTCTAAATTCTTAAGTAACTTACATAGCTGACAGAGTTATTTGTGAATAGCTTAATATACAGGCCATCTTCTTTCAAGGCTGGAATGTTATATCATTTCAGATAAACATTCATATTATATAATGTTTCTTAAACCGTTGGTCCTGCTGTCTTTATGCTCTATGTCTGATCCATACCTTTAGCTTGAGGCATGTAATAGGAGGTAGCAGCACCAAGGGAGTGTACGTTCCACAGTTTCTGCTCTGCTAAGCAGTACAATGTGACAATTTTCTTGAGCTAAGGTTTATAGTTTCATGAGTATTGCTGATTCAGAAGCTGAGGAAAGTTGTTGGGTTTGGGAAGCATTCTAAATAAGTGAATATATCTGTAAAATTTTGGAAATTCACTGAACACCACAAATCAGGCTGAGATTTCTAGCATCATTAGCCAGTCATGCTTTATTGTATTGCAAAATGTTATAATCCTAACATGGGAGTTTGCAGTTAACATGTATAGGCAGCTTACAGGAGGGGGAAACCATAAGTGAAGCTCATCAGAAGTTTCATGCTTATTTATAGTCCAGTGAGCAAGCTGCACGGTTGCAGGTGAATTAAAGCTGCAGACTTTGAATAGTGGTGTCAGTCGCCTATATAACTTCAAATACAGATGTCACCAGCACACCAGCACACAAAGACTCTCAAGTCAGTGCAAATCCATTTAATTAAAAAATGTCACTCAGAAAATCAAGCGCTTTCGGGGCCACACAGGGTCCCCTTCATCAGGCTCAGAGTAGACACTGTAAAATAGTGAACCACAGCCTATATATACAGCTATAACAAGAAAATGAGACCAAACTACATTTCTTCCCACCCCCTGACGTCAAATGACGTCACATTCCCCGCCAATATTACATTTCAAATGAAGTAAACAATGCATATCATGAATATGCAATGAACGTCAGGTACATCAAAATTATATTCACCAATCTTGTCTATAAGCGCTTAACAAAGAAGATGGCACAGGTGGACAAAATTGTCAGCAGTTCGGAACTGCCAAAAGGAAACCAATCTCACAGCTTACGGCCGTGGGTTGTCAGTGTTACCAAGACACTTACCCCCGGGAGAAGAGCCCTCAGTGCGTCTGGGATTGTCATAGTGACGCGCCTGCGTCATGCGAACAAGATTTCTAAGGGTATTACGGATATGTTCAGACACGACTATATGTAATACACAGATTGATAATATGTACAATAGATTCCTTCAGAGAGGTTATCCTACAAAGATTTTGGCAAAGGCTTGTGAGAGATTTTGAGGGACACTTGTCCCACGTGAAACTCAAGAAAGGATTCCTTCCATACAAACGTTTTCAGCATCCTCCAAGATTATACATAGAGCCTCTACTGATCATTTGAACATCTTACAGGCTGATAAAGCATTGACATAATTAATTAAGGGGTCTATTCACAAAGCTGCCGAAGGATCTGGCCGTAGCTTCGGCCGATCCTTCGGCTAAAACCCTTACATGTCTACAAACGTAATAAAACACTCAAGGATTTACTTGTACAGGCTGATCCTAGGTCTAAATATTCTAAAAAGCCCTTTGCATTTTCTGCCAAGACTGGCTGTTATACGTGCTATCATTGCAATATGTGCAACGCAATGATTTGCGGCAATTCTTTCACCCATCCTTATAATGGCAAGAACTATGCAATACATGGTTTCTTCACCTGTGACACTGAGTTTTGCGTTTATTTGCTCAAATGCCCATGCGCATTGGTGTATGTTGGCAAGACAGTTGGACCCTTTAAAAGGCGTTTCCAAAAACACTGCAGTGACATACGGTTAGCCATTAATAAATGAAGTAAAGGTGAAGAAATGGATGCCAACAAGCCTGTTGCTAGCCACTTCGCAATGCATAAACATCAAACGCATGAACTCACGGGAATGGTGATTGAGCACGTACGCATGCAACCAAGAGGTGGCGATAGATCCAGACACCTTCTATGTAGAGAGGCATACTGGATCTATAGACTTGAGACCCTCAATCCCAGGGGTCTCAATACCAATCTAGGATTGACATGTTTTCTCGATGAGAGGTAACAGTATCTATAGGCAACTCTACATATTTACATTTTTTTTTTCCAAAATATTTTATTTAGGTTTAAACAAGGTCACCATGTGACCGTAAGAATACAGTACAATACACGTATTTGTTCTCTTTTTTTTTTTTAATCCGAGCGAGAGCGATCGCCGGTTCGGGCTACAAATTTATCCATCCGATGCCCTGATCAGTGCTGTGCGATAGAGAAGCCTGATCGGTGGTGTCGGGGAGCAGCAAATAGATTTTATAGGCTTGTGGTGGTCCCGAGTAGCCGGAGCACGTTACATGTGCAGCCGATGAGGTGGGCGCCGGAACCGGAAGTCACATATTTACATTTTTATAATCTTTATACATGCTTCCACAAATTTTTGCTTGTTTGACCCCATTGGGTAATGTGATTGGGTTCCCAGTGGGCCATAATGATTTATTTGGCAGCTCCGGGTTAACCCTGTACTATTTAGTACATTCTTTTGATTTTAATCTCTTCTCTTCCCACTTGGTACTATTTTGCTGTTTTCTCCCTACCCTATGCCGTTCTGACGGAGCTTTTGACGGATATTGCCATTTCTGTTCGATTATAATTTGTATTCTTATTTTTTAATGCCTCTTCTTGACTGGTCTTGGTGCAGTTGAATTGGCACTGTATATGTGTGGGTGTTCGAGTTAATACACGCACTCACTCATAAGCTTTTGATTATATAATACCCGACAGGTGGCCTCTGTCCGCCTATATGTTTCAGTATTCTTTGATTTATATTCAATATGATCTGCTGACCAAGCCTTATGGGATATACATACTGAATAGGCTTGGTTGACCATTACTCCCTAGGTGTATATGTTTGCACTTAGTTTTTCTATGTATGTGGGTCTATTTTTGATCGAATATCAACATAATGAGTTGTTGTTATTGATTTCTATGCATATATCATGTGTTCAATAGTACTGACTGGCTCTCATGTTATTTTTGTGACACTCTCTGCATTTGGAAATCTGCACAGATGAACCCTTTTTAATTCTGATGGCTTTAACCTGATTTCAGGCGTCATGGGTCACCCAGCAGCGTACACACACTGGCGGTATGGTGCCGCTGTGTGTTTACGATTCTCCGGCCCAAGTCCATACTCATTCTCTTGGGGGCGGAGCTTACTGTTCGCATGACTCAGGCGTGTCACTATGACAATCCCAGACGCACTGAGGGCTCTTCTCCCGGGGGTAAGCGTCTTGGTAACTCTCACAGCCCACGGCCGTAAGCTGTGAGATTGGTTTTCGTTTTGGCGGTTCCAAACTGCTGACAGTTTTGTCCACCTGTGCCATCTTTTTTGTGAAACACTTATAGACAAGATTGGTGAATATAATTTTGATGTACCTGACGTTCATTGCATATTCATGATATGCATTGTTTACTTCATTTGAAATGTAATATTGGCGGGAATGTGACGTCATTTGACGTCAGGGGGTGGGGAGAAATGTGGTTTGGCAAGTAAACTGCTCTCAGACTATTGATCAGTATAGTTCTGTCTGGCAGGCTTGTTGATGGAACATGTATATAAAAAGACTGCCCAGATAGTGTCTTAGCACTGTTATATGAACACTGCTCAGTGTGGAGAAACTGCGGCCCTTCCATATGGAGTGTATCATCTTAATGTGGCACTAACACGTAACACCCACTGGTAATTCACTAGGAAAATGCTTGGTAACATTTTTTTAAACCGGTGGAGAAGATTTCCATTTAACCATCTAATATGTTGCAGAAAAACAAAACTGAATGTACCCAACTTTCAAAATAGATATTCATTCATAGTCTAAAATGTTCAAACAGTTGTAGAAAGGCTCTGTATCATATTCTGTAAATAAAACATTTGTTAAAATTATGAAGCTAACTTACATTTATGTTTTACATCAGGAACAATAGCTTTAGTATATTTCTAGCACACTGATTTTTAATATAAACCCGGAATATTTTTTATTTAGGGCTATCTTAAAAGTGACACTAAACTCAGGAGTTTAATCTTAAAAATACATTGAAGTACCTTACCTATTAGCAAAAAAATAGCTTATTTGCACATCACTAAGCTGTAGATCCTCAGATCATCTCTGAATTTATGTTTCTTCCTTCTGGAGGGTGGATACTTTTGTTCCCCGTGATCCCTGTGTGTGTTGTAAAGTAGTCACCACTCCAAGTTCACTCCTGTGATGGACTACAATCTCACCTTTCATTTGCTAATTTGGATTTAGATTGTAGTCTATCATGGGAGCAAGCTTGGAGCAGTGGTTACTTTCCAACATACACTGGGAACATGGGGAACATACAATAGCAGGATTGTCCTAGAAATCAGAAATTGTCAAAATTTGACAATTGTTGATGATGGGTAATGGTAACCAAGTGTTTCTGCAGCTTAATATTGACTTTGGATTGCTCAACGTGGAAACAATAATTTCATTGCTACCTGAACTTTAACGAAAGTTGCTAAATACTTTTAAATATATGTTATCTATTATAATCTAAGATTTAGTTTTTAAGAACTAAGTTCCCAAATAAATTATTTTCACCCTTTAAAAGCTAAAAGGAAATAAACATTATACATGTAATGTATGTATTTGAGGCCCTAATGTATTCCATAGAGTAGAAATGGTTTTTAAATAATTTAGCTTTTTACTGAAAAATTTGATCAATATGATAACCAAACTTTGTAGACAAGAATATTGTTTTGCTTGAGTGATATAAAAAAGATACAGTCTTGTTTGCTACAATACTGAAAACATTGATACTCAACCTTTGCTGGTTTGAAAAAGCATGCAATTTATCAGCACAGGCATGGTTGTATCATCCTGGTATGACCAAGATGTTGTGTATACTATCATAGGGGCTGTTAAACCAGTCCTAATGTAGTCTTGCTTTGATGACCAAGGACCAAACCCATAGCAAGAAGTACTTACTGTCAATGCAATGCATCCAAATAATTCCCACGAACAGCACTAGTGTGAGGTAGGGGGTTAGTGTAGACCCATCTTCACAAAGCTCTCTGAAGACCAACCCAGTGTATAAGAGCAGGCTGCTCCATGCTTCTGTGAAATGAACAAGAGGTGTCATAAGTGGTCACCGTAACTCTAGATCTATTCTGCTCTGAACCTTTAGAGTGTGCAGATTCAAGCAGCATATGACTGGAAGCTCCAACTTACCATTCTAAACACCCACTTATAAAATGATAAGAACTCCTGCTGAATATTTTAGAAAATTGCATTGCATGTCTCTTATTTTCTCTTTTCTTATATTTGTATCCCTAATGACTTCTCATGAGAGGCTCAAATTGAATATGGAGTAACAGAACAGTTGACCAATCTCCAGTTGTAAGCCAGTGGAGCCCTGATAAGCTGGTGGTTCTTGAGGTTTGAACTCACACCAGTTTGATCTGACATTCATTTACATATAACAGTTTCATGAGACCAATACAGCTATGTCTTAAGTACTTTCTTAATTATCATTACTGTAAATCATAATTCAGTTGTGTATTACCCTCTGCTGTGAAAGCAGAAACACAACACAGTAATGGATTGCTGTTTTGAGTGGAAATTAAAGGAAAGATTGGGTCATGCTAATTATGTGCACAGAAAATATTTCCAAGCGGATGTAACTAAACAATATTCAAGACCCAGCAGGTAGCAATCTCAAAGCATTTAGAAATAAACTATAAAGTAATTGGGCAATTGAGTCTTATTTAATGGCTACCTATGTAAGTAATCACAGATCTTGCATGGCTGCTTCTTTAATGACACAGAGCTAACCTTCAAGTATAGTTCTCTCTAGATGTGTATTTATTTTATGTTCACTATGCAGTTACTTTTAAAATAAATTATAATCTCAGCATTGCAATTGTATTCCCTCTATACCAGGGGTGGCAAACACAAGGCCCGCGGGCCGAATCCGGCCTGCCGGACCTTGTAATGTGGCCCGCACAGCAGCCAGGGCCGGTCCGCTATGCCGACTCTGTGCAGAGCAGTGTCTACTGTGTGGTAGCGAGCAGAGCCGGCACTACCACACAGTAGACACTAGAGGGCGCTGGTGGGGGAGGCCAGAGAAACACCTCCTCCCCCAGCCCTCTCTACTCTGTACTCTTTCCGGAGGTTGCTGGTGCTGTTCCTGCAGCCCGCACTGTCCCGTTACCGGCCGAGATATTAACATATGAATGGGCCGCGGTAATTTGCATATCAATAAGCCGCGGTCCATTCATATGTAAATATCACGGCTCATTCATATGCAAATCACCGCCCTAAGTGCTAAGGAAGAGAAGGGAAGAGAAGACTGCAAGAACAAGGTATGTTTATGGTCAGGTATTTACTCTCCCTGCCGCCCCAAGGCCAGATTCCACAATACACCCCCCTCCCCGCCAACCCCCCCCCCATTAATGGAGAATGGCAGGGGCGGCAGGGTTAGTTTTAATTTTTTTATTGTTTGTTTCCCCTTTTATTAGCACTTTTTAAATTTTTTAACTTTTTTTTATTTATCTTGTCGTTTACTTTTTTATTTTTTTTATAATTTTTTATCTTATTATTGTTTATTTTTTATAATTCTTTTCTCATTTATTTCTTAGTATTTTTTACTTTTTCATCACCTTTTAATTTTTTTATTTAATTATTATTTCTTATTATTTTGTACTAATTTGTTTATTTATATTTATTTAATTCTTTTTTTAATTTAATTTTTTTCACTTAACTTTATTGCTATCACACAGGAGCTAACAACCCTTGTGTGATAGCATTTGGAGGTGACAGGTTCTCTTTATTGACCCTGTCACCTCCAGGACAGGAGTTCTAGCGCAGCACTTTCGCTACATTGGCGGTCAGTGCGAATAGTTTCATTACATTGGCAGCCGGCAGGGCCGGACTGGCCATCGGGCATACCAGGCACTTTCCCGGCATTTTCCCCTCCCCCGCACCCATCGGCGGCCAGCAGCTTTGGCATAGGGGCCAGGACGGGCCGAAAATTAGGCTGATTGTGTTTGGCCCGTCCCGGGCCCTATGCCCGCAGCTGCTGGCCGCCAAAGGGTGCGGGGGCAGGAGATGGTGCCGTCAGATGAGCTGCGGAAGGGATTGTGGCAGGCAGTGCTGAGGTCACCACCGCTGCGACCCGTCCTGTCAGCTCTCTAGCTCCTCCCGGCCGCTGCAGCTACAGAACGGCCGGGAGGAGAAAGAGAGAGCTGACAGGATGATAAGCTTCTTCATATGCCGTAGTGGAATGTCACATGATATTGAAACAACATTATCTGGTTTGGTATTCAGATTTCTGATAATCTAAAAACGAATGGGCTTACAGGAAAATTAATCAAATAATTATATGATCCTGTCCCTCTATGGAACTGATATACAAAACACGAAGCACAGAAACTGGAGCATACTTGGAGCCATTTCTCCTAAGGGCTTATCAGACTTAATGCAGAATTAATTCTGCATTAAATCGTGCACGCTGCGAACAGAAACAAAATCACGTACAGGTACGTCCACCCGCTGGGAAGAGGTTGCCGTCCACCCGGGTATTCACAATGGGCAGATGGCAAGTGGTTACTCACTTTTTTAGTTTATATGTTTTTATTCTCACTGTGACAGCTGCAGACTGCCAGCTTCAGCTATTACTGTGCCTCTGTTTATAAACAAACACATGTGATCACCATAAAAAGCTGTAGTGATAGTGCAGGCCAGCAATATTGACATTCTCTCTGCACAGGGAGAGGTGTTAAAGTATTTCTAGGGCAAAGCAAAATAATATTCAGTACTCTGTAATACTTGCATATGTTGGGGTTGATTTACTAACCTTATAAACACACCACAAACATGTGTACACCTCTGTAGTGTGTTCCCTCCCAGCATGATCTATGGGTGGAATCTAAACACCTTTGTAGTGGGCTCAGATGTCAGGCAGCGAACACTAGAGCGGCTTTAGGTCTGCTTTTAGAGGATCTATTCCTCGATATCCAATAAGCTTTCTATTTTTTTCTTGTTTTCTCTTTTTGATATCTCTCATTAAAACTAGTCTCTTGAATTCACAAACATCTATTATCCCTTAGGGATAGCTTGTTCCATACATCAAGAAATAGTAATTTTTCAACTGAATAGGTTAAAAATTAGTCTCTACTAATAACAGCTGTCTGCTTGTCAGACGGAAGTCAGCAAAAATCTCAATTACCGGAGATTGGCCCAAACACCTTTGTCAAAGACAAAACCTTTACGATTGGTCATCTTTTAAATAAAAGAACAGGACTTAGGAGAGTTACCTTAGGTTCTGATGAAGGTGGCGTGCCCCTGAAATGCGTAGACCATTTTAAACCCACGGGAGCAGAGGACGCTGATTTGGAGATCCCCAGACTTCCCCTGCTGGAGATTTTATATTTTATCGTTTCTTTTATGCTTGCGATCATTGGCTTTCGTGTAAGTACAATTTCAGTTGCGTGTTGTACCAATCAAATAAACTTTTACACTATGGAGGCGCTCTGTGTTCCTTTTGTTTCCCAGATCGATGGTCTTTTTTGACCGGTGGGAGCTGCAGTATGGTGTACTAATGAACTTCACAGCCGGATTTCTCTGCAAACCGGGGGCACTGGTATTGTCGTTTTCACCTTTGTAGTGTGTACACACCCAGCAGGTGTGTTGTGCAAAGCCTTGCATGAATCTGTTAAAAAAACAAACAAACAAAAAACCTGTTGATCTGCCAGTGTGCTCGCTTTTAACATTTTAAGCTGACAATGCTGTGTCTTTGTTGTATTGGAATTTCAAACAACATTGTCAGCCCTGCCTTCTGGACCACAGAACTCTACCTATCCTTGCCCCCCTCAAAGCCCACTCTACATGCATACATTGATTTTTTTTTCCAAGCAAAACAATGGAGCTGCCGGTGATGATATCACATTGACTAATACAAGATATTCATTGCTAGAGAAGCAAGGTAAATGTAAAGCATAATGAAAAGAGATGCTTTAGAGGGAAGTATGGCAGTAAAGTTGGGTGCTACCTGGACATACACCTTAAAGATGGAAGGTTTTGCAAAAAAGTAAAAAGTGGGATTAAAATCTTAAAGAGGGACTGTCCTTTCACAAGAGGAATGGCGATATATGCACACACTTCTGTTTCTGTTTACAAAATACAATATTGAAGTGCAATAGAAAGCAGATGGTACATCTAGAAACACAGGGTATTATCACCAACAGAAGTCTGAAACAACAGACCAGGTTTGTGCTGTACCTTTACATAACTGGCAGAATGATGTAGGTGTCATGTCTAGGTGACATGGGGTGGCAGAGTTTATTTGTGAGATGTAGCCTGTAAGTAGAGTGAGTTATGCATGGCATGCAGGTTTTTGAATTTTTTTTCATAAAATTGGCCAGCTGCCATTTTTTCATTTGTTATGTACCAGGCCATTTTGCTTTTGACTTGGTCTATTGTTGGTAGCTTAGAGCACCATATGCTGGCAAGAGCCTGTTTGGCTTCAGTAAAGATAAAGGCAAGTAGTTTAGTCTGGTACTTTGCACAGTCAGCAGGTTCAAAGTTGAGGAGTACCTCATTTCGGTTTCTATGAAGGCCCCTTCCCCAGACCATGTAGACCAGTTAGTAAAAAGTATTAGATCAAAATGATAGATATTGAAAAAATTGCCACAGTGGAACTTTGTAGGGTGGGGAAAGATAAGATGCCAATTAGGGTGGTCAAGTCATATACAGGCAGTCCCTGGGTTATGAACAAGATAGGGACTGTAGGTTTTTTCTTAAGTTGAATTAGTATGTAAGTTGGAACACGTACATTTTTAAAGCGTAACTCCAGCCAAAATATGTTTTTAGTTTTGGGTAGCATATGGAAGGGTTAACCTCCTGTAACGTTTGTTTTGTTATGTGTGCCCCTGTTCAGAAGATTTCACCTCACGTTCTGGCCCTCTGACAATTGGATTTTGAAAAATTTGGGTTGACTTGGAAACAAGGACTGGTGACAAAGCTTCAGTGGAGGTACAATTTTGCCATAACTCTTACAGGAGTGAATTTCCCTTCCTAGGGGTAGATTTCCTCTCACTTGTTCCTCAATGACAGGAAGTGAGATTAAATCTTTCTAATGAGGATACAGTCAGCAGTAAAACCCTCACGGTGACCCAGAAGAAGAGGTGGGCAATCCTCGTCTGCACGTCTAACAAGAGCCAACTTCCTGTAATGTACATACAATATTACGACCCAGACCCAAAAAGGTGGGCACAGCTCGTCGGCACGAGCGCGGTAGCATTACAACTAATGAAATGCTGCGCAGTACACTTTGGCTGCAGCCCTGGACCCCCTGCTGTACAGTAATAGCCTCTGTTTGTAAGTAGGGGTCGTATGTAAGTTGGATGTTTGTAACACTGAAAATGCCTGTATATCGTTTCTCAAGCCATGTTTAAGCCATTAAACAAATCTCATAGTTATTTTGTAAGTAGAAAGGATTCTGTATGATGGTATCCAAGGGAGTTTTTCCAAATGTTTGATGCTATCCTGCACCTTTAATGAATGTTTCTTAACAGGGTTATTGATGTTAAAACGCAGAGGTGGGGATGTCCACAGTAGATTGTCAATAGCTATAGAGGCTACTTGAAATGTTTCCAGACTAATCCAAGGAGGGCTGGTAATGACTGCTTGATTTGCAGCTAGATGAGTAATTTGGGCAGCTTGGTAATTGTATTTGTAGACTACACAAAGCTATGTAGTGGAATAAAGTAACTACTAGATCTACTAGTACCTACAAGTATCTAATTCATTAGATTACCTGTTTGATTAGTCAGCTACAAGGTGTTCTGCTGATAAATGTAAAGTTACACACTTGAGGGCTAAAATCTTGAGTGCATAATATAATCAGAGTACAACTGGATGAATCAGTTATGGACCTTATTATGAATGGGCACCAGTTCACAAAAAATATATTGTGGAACTAGATAGAGGGCAGAAAGGGCAACTAAATTAGTCAGGGTCACGGAGGACCTTTCCAATGAGGAAAAGTTAGCTGAACTGAATTTATTCTCCCTTGAGAAGAGGTGGTTAAGAGGGGGATATGATCACTTTGCATTAATGCATACATTGTCCATATAGTAAACTTAGTGGAAATTTGTTCACTTTAAGGTTATTGCAAAATATAATGAAAACAAAGGAAATGAGGATTAACATTTGCAGACAAAAATAGTTCTTTACAGTAAGAGCTGTGAGAATGTGGAATTGTCTTATACAGGAGCCGATTGTAACCAGCACAATAGATGGTATTGGTTGTTTCGAAGTGCACACAATTTAAATGTATAATAATATTAATAACAAATAACATTGCACAATGTTGATCTACAGAGTTATCAATTTGCCTTTGGGAACTAGGACATTTTACACCTATTAGAGAAAATTAGACCATACTTTATGAGAGGTTTTTTTTGCCTTCCTCTGGATAAACTGTCCGCTTGGAGTTCGAAGGATGCAAGTTTCTTTTTTTATTTCTCCATTTCAAGTTGCTCTTCTTTATTTATTGTTTTTTTTTTAAAACCCAATGGACACATGTTTTTAAATATGTAACAGACCAACATATTTCAGGACTATTATTTCAATTCTAAACAGCATATTGAAAAACAAAAAGCAGATGCAGTTAAAAAAAATTTCCCTTAACATATCCCAAGATACATTTCCACTATCCATACCCTTTTAAAGTATAACTAATCAGAATATTTTCTTCTAAAGACCAGATACAGAAACTCACTGATTCTAACTTAGCAAACCTCTAGTAACTACTGAAATGTGCGAAACACAGAAATCCTTTAAAATCACTATTTGGTTTCATCATTGCAGTTATTTTTCTCCTGTAAAGATAAAGCTTCCTGCAGCTTATTCCTGGCTTGATAGCTACATTTATATATTACTGCACCACAGAAAAAGACAGGGTAAATTAGTCATCACATACAATTAAAATTATGAAATTGGGTCTTACAGCAAGTTGCCATTTAAGGGAAAGACAGATTGCACTAATTTGTTATTTGTGTTGAGTACCCAGCTTACTGTAGATCTTACAGGCAGGTTATGAGATTGATGATCACAGATATGCAGTATAATGACATACATTGCTAAAATCTGCCGTACCCAATCTACGCTTCCAGCTTCCTCCAAATGTGCATAACGCCGCCAAACATATGTTGCAGATCTGTCTTATTAGGCCTAGGCACATATTTTTCTTTCTTTGCTTAAACATGCACTACAAATAATCTTATTTGTCAAAGTCTGTAACATCAAAACTAACACAATGGAAAACTGAGCAGTGCCACGTTTAAGATTGTGACAATATCAGACCTGGTGTGTTATTGTTTAAACTGTACACAGCCTGCAAATTGGAATTTTTGTGATGGAGTTTTTATGTTAAAACAGCATTGATTGTGAGGTACAGTAACTTTACTGATTATGTATATACTGGGATAGGCATCAAGCACAGAATAATGTCTTTGCCCTCACCTAGTTAGGAGGGCTTTCAAAGAGTCAAGAGGCTTTTTGATTGGAATGTCCTTCCACCTCTAAGAAAAACTTAGAAAATATCCTTTGTACATGCCAGCCTGGAATAAACTAGATTGGATTCTACTTTGCATGTATTGATGACTCAACAAGATCCACAGGACCAAGTGACCATATTGTCCTTATAGACTGGATCTCAAGAGGTATGACTTTTGCACAAAACAGCATTTCTGAGTAGGTAGACTGACCCTTTAGTGCTAGAAGAGGGTCATAATAAAACAATAAGGTAAAATGTGACATAAAGGGTAAGAGATTTTTTCACATTCAGAGACAAAGTAGAAGGGAACCTAATTATATCTGCAACTATGACCATCATATGAGATTTGGATGCCTCTGTAATTGTACTGCAGAATTGCAATTTTTTATTTTTTAAGCATTTTTATCTAGTGGTGAGCAGCAGTTTGAACAAATCACAGGATGCCAGAATTCAGGTATCTTGGGTGCCACTGAACCTTGAACCTATAATATAATTGCACATGCAGAGGATTGCTTCATGCTGTATCTATGATTGCTTAGACCACTTTTAGACTCAACACAATTTTATGTGAGGGAGAATTAAGAAGATCGCCATTCTTCATAGGAATCCACAGAACCCTGTGCACAGACCTTCAGTGTAATGATTGTGTTTTTGGGGGGTGGCAATTTAGAGCTCTGAGCCTCTACAAGCCTTATAGTACTGGTAAATTGATTATGTGTTCACAGCATATTGCAGGTAACTAATTACTATCCTTGATAGCTTATATACCTGACATTTGCCCTTACCTATTAGTAACCCAATAGAGATCACTTGATTCTTAAGTAGAAGGCGGGCTATAACTTGATTGAGCTCCTAGGAAAGAAACAAGCACACATCTGTATCAAAATGTTTTCCTAAATAGAACACAAAAACATAGAAATGTACTGTTTTATCTGTGCACTATATACCAAAATAATACACAAGAGAAGATCATGACATTTTCCATATCTATACAGTTTATGGAATACTGTTTTTCCTTATTTGGATTTTCAAAGCTGTCTTTTGAAGAAATGAAGAGACTGAGGAAAGTGAAGGCAGCCAGCAGGTCAGCAACCTTTGCAGATATAGCTTTGATGTGACAGCAAGGAGAAAAAATGTAATCTTTCTTTCAGATTTCAGTATTTTTAGCTTTATGTGTCACATCAGCCATTGTCAACACACATATGTTACGACTAGATAATTTAGATTTTTTTTTTTGCGTTATCCATGTATGTAAAAGTTACACCTTGTTATATATATATATATATACACTGTATGTATGTATACAATGTATATAGTATATTCTATCAATCATCCAATCATCAGTTAATAATTGTTAAAGGTTTTTTTTTGCAATTTAGAAGAATCTTGCTTGAGCTCACAAAAATTCTGTGCTAAACTATAAAAAAAAAGCCATAAAAGCAGCTACAAAAAACATCACTATACTGAACTAGAGCCAAGAAAGAATAATTGTATTATTTGCTGCATTCAATTTTTTCATTGAATGCAACACATAAAATGAATCTGGACACACATCAGTGGATTGGTGCTCTCATGCTTTACTCTTCGACATTTATACAAGAATTAGTCTAAGGCTTCTCTAGATTTTGGAGCCGCCTGTGGAATTATACCCATCATTAGGATAACCAAACTAAGACTCCAATTGCGCTTAGAGTAAGGTTACCCGATCTTCAAAATGAAATCCAGGGACACCCTACTGACACAGCCCATTCATAGCCACATCCACAAACTATTGCCCCCATTTTAAGCATGAAACAATTGGTCACAGACTTCTGGAAAAGGAAGCAGAAAATTAAGATGTAAAGACAAAGTGCCCTGGGCACTATAATGAGTGAAATAATGTGATGCATGAAGCCTTATTTAAAGGTAACTTGATTTGCCTATTTTATTGTGTTTTATGTATTTTATTCAGTCCCCTTTTTTAATATCAAGGGTCCATAAGCACATTGTAATGAGTTGATTGCTATTTTTTTTATAGACTGGTAAGAGACCCAGCTTTGAAGTAAAACACTCATTGTTGACACCACTGGCTTGAAGGTCCCTGATATATTCTGGTGTATGTGGCTTCTCAAGAAAGAGTTGTGCTGGCCTGGATTTAATATACAAGGCTCTGTTCAATAACATTTAACATGTTATTAACTACAATTATTTTTTAATTAGCCATGTGACTGTTATCTTCTGAGCTCATTGGCTCTACTGCCTAAAATAACAGCCATTTCAGCATTTAAGCCCATAGAGGCATGAGAAAAAACAGTGTAATTACTTATCCTTTGCCGTTTATCACATGCAGCCATTCCCAAAAATCTAAATCAAACCCAAATTTTATAAAAGCTTTAACATATTAACATCATTTTACTCAGAGTAAAAGGTAACTGAAAAAAAGGGGTGAGGCGGGTGGGATGACGCCCACGAGCTGACAGGTGAGTGTGGGAGATGGAGCAGCTTAAAATGTGTGGGGCCCCTCCCACAAATACGGCTAATTAATTAGTCTACCACCTGTCCCCATGCAACATTATCATTCTGCCTATGCTGGATACACCCATGATGTTTAGAAAGCAATAAAGATAATAGATGTGACATTCTTGAAATCCTGGCTCCAAGTGAAGATAGGTAGAACAAAAATATAGAAGCGTAAATACCCACAATTTTAAATGCTAAAATGCTTCATAAATTAGTTTATGAATTGATTGGAATGTGATACATGAGAGGCATATGTGCAGAACTAAGAAAAGGTGACTCACTGTTTGATGGACGGGGTGAGTCTCTGCAAATGAAGAATAGATGATGATGGCGGCTTGCAGTCACGATCGGCTCCTGTGACTAGACCTGTGGTTCCAAGTGAACAAGATGTTGCATTGATGGCATTACCCTACTTTAGAATCTTGCAAATGGCTTTCAGTTTAGAAAATGTAAAATTTGTCAGTAGTTCATAGAAAAAGAATATACATCTCCAGCACAGAAGCAGGCAGGGACTGGCAATATGCTTTTGTAAAATCTGTGCAATATAAGTTGTAGGCTAGTTTTATATCATTTTAGGCTAAGTTTCACTATTACTACAACGGTTATATTTTAGCTTTCCAGTTATACCTGACCAAAATGACATATTATCACAATCCATTAACTTAGAAAAAAAGCTCTGTCTTTATTAATACCCTCTTTATTTAGTATGTAAGTTAAAGAAATGTCTGTACATGGCAGTAAAGTTTTACAGGGTGAAGGACAGCGGGTCTTTGCTTTAGTTGTAGTTGTTCAGGAACTTGAAACACATTTTAGAATTTACAGCATTAAAAGTTTGACCTTATATTTTCTATTGACTTAAGTGACTTTGCCAGAAATTAAAGCAACTCACTTGGGCAATGTCAAGAGCAGAGTTTAAAGAGGGTCTATATTTCAAATGGATTGTGAATGACAGACTAAACTTGTGGGTGAACCGAGGGTCACATATCTCTTGATTGCTACCAGAGCCTTCTTGTAACTGCTCTGACACTCTATTCAAGCACGTGTTAAAAAATAATAGCTGCTGCCCCTTGATGTGAACGTGAATGAGTGGATGTAGATCACTTAAGGCAGACAGGCAGCTTCTATAGTTATGAGACCAATTACTGCAAGAACAAACATGGCAAAATGCAGAATTAAAGGCCAACACCAGCCAAATGTTATATTTTAGCTTTGGATGCTTGGTAGCAGGTTTAGTCTTGTGCTAGCATTTTGTTTTCGTTAGAGAAACCTATGGTATAAATTCCTACTTCTTCTCACTGCTGTGTCTAGTAAAAAAAATAAAGGCTTTTTTCATATTGTACAGTCAAGGAAAAAGCTGAGTAACTCAGCTTCTAGCATGTGACACCTTAATTTTATGACCTCCTTATCAAAGACAAAACACTGTGCAAACCTTCATTACTGGACTCTCTGACACATACAAGAAGACAGAGGCTTTTTGCCTAAAGAAATGCACTCTAATACAAACGTTTAATTTTCTTTGGATAAGGTCCTGTCTGATTTGAAACTCTGGACCCATGCAGGATTGAGGCCCGGTTCACACCTGTACGTTTTGTAGCGCGTTCAACACTCTACGAACGCTCTACAAAATGCTCAAACATGAAAATCCCATTGTTTTCTATGGGTATGGTTCACACCTTGCATGGTATGGTTCACACCTATTTCAGCCCGTCTGAACGCGCTACAAAAGGTCTACGCCTGAAAAGGTACAGGAGCTTCTTTGCGGCGTTTTTGTCTCACGTTTCCATTGGGTACAGCCAAGTAGCCCTCGGAAACGCGCATTTGTTGCGCGTTTTTTTTACTGCGAAGCGCGGTAAAAACATGCGCCACGAAACGCGCGACAAACACGCATATTTGATACGCCTAGGTGTGAACAGAGCCTGAATGTTTGCTCTACACTACACTATTTCTAACATTTGCTGATTAAATCTAATTTCCCTCCCTCCCTCTCTGTAATTGTGCTCCTCTGCATAGTCAAACATGTTTTTTTGAATAGTTGATGGCTGGAGCATTCAGTTAACAAACCTGTGATTTCTCTGGCCTCCTATTTTTATAGGTTGCTTCAAATTGTTTTAGAATCTCAGTTCTCTGCCTTCTTTCATTGTTATATTTCCTCTATCATTATCTGCTGTGTGCCTTGTTCTCCAAATGGGTTTTACAAACCTGTTGATTCCCTGTACCACAACCCGTTACCTTAGAAAAAAAGCTCTATCTTTATTAATACCCTCATTAATTAGTATGCAAGTTAAAGAAGTGTTTTAGACCTAGTGTCTGTCCTTCCCACCTGTGTTGGTCTTGATACCCATATCTTCTCTTTTAAAGCAAGCAATTTTTTGTATGTCTGTGGACAGCTCAAAAGTGGAGATCACAACTAGTTAAATAGATAGGTGACACCTATAGGTCAAGGTGTTTGCTTAGACTGCTCACTACTTTTTGGGCAAATTGCCGGTTGCCGATTTGTCACCTTGACCAGTATATATATTTTTGTTTTGTCTTTTTGTTTATAGATTTTCTGGTTATAGTTTTTTGCCTTAGCTGCTGATGCTCTTTGGCTTTTTCCTTGGGTTTAGCTATCATTCAGCTCAGTTAATGGCATTCTGTATTTACCATTGGCCAATGAGGGCTAGAAGAATTTTAGTATTGTCATTAAAATATAATAAGAATGGAATAAATCAGATTTCCCTGCAGGTGTTTTTTTTCGCAGTCTAATCATTTTTAATAATGTCTCAGCTTTCATTTTCAAATTCCAACGTCAAGATCTGCAAATATGCAATTAAAATCTAAACCTAACATTTACGTTGGACAGAATAGAAAATATACCAAATTGTTTCCAGAGCCACTGGACAAACCATTTGGGGTTCACTGTTCATTTTTAAAGATGACATTGCAGGGAATTTTGTGAATTTCCTTTCCCATCATTCATAAATATAACAGTCACCCAAAAATAAATATTGTAACTACAAAACTACATACTGGGTAATTGACATCATCATCATATACATCTTTGGGATTCCACACATGTATTTATGCTGTAATTCATAATTAAAAATACTGAATCTCTACATGATTTTCCACTTCTGAGATACTACATTGAACTGGTAAATGGTCCATTGCTTTTACTTTTAGTGCCCCTGTTTAGATTTTAGTGCCTCTGTTGTGAAGTTTGTAGATTCATTTTTGTTTTTGGACGGTAGCTATATTTGTTGCCCATGGTTCCTGTGTGTGTTGCAAAGTAGCCACCACTCCAAGCTCACTTCCGTGATGGACTACAATCGCACATTTAGTTTATTGATTTGTATTGAGATTGTAGTCTATCACAGGAGTAAGCTTGGAGTGGTGGCTACATTGCAAACACACACAGGAACCATAGGGAACAAAAGTAGCCACCCTCCAGAAGGAAGGACAATGTCAGCACCAATTCAGCTGGTGTGATCTACAGCTGAGTGAAGTACAAATGTCACTTTAATGAATCAAAGTCTGGCTGCTATATTGTTGTTTTTCATTATTTGCCTTTGGTAGTATGCTTTGGAATGATCAGCAGTGTAACTCATTATTATTGGCCTACTTAGGAATTCTGTTTGTTGATTTACTAGTGGCAAAACTTTAGAGAATTTGCCAACCACATGTGCAAGGACTGTGTTTTGCATGTTGGATAAACTCCTCCTGGTCAATGCACAGAGAAGAGAACAAATAGGAATTAGATGGCAATACCAGACAATAAAAGTTTTCAATTAGCAACTAATATTATCCAGTTAATGCAACAGCTGCCCCAGAGACCTGCAGTTCCTAAACTTAATTTATTCTAAATTCTGTGTAATCCCTTGCAGACAAATCACTCACAGTTCCACACAGGGTCAGTAGGAGGGCAAGAATACTGTATTTCCTGAAGCCTGTTGATTGTAACAGCCTATCTTTAATTCCTGAATCATCGGTCACAGTAGGACCTTAAAATAAGGTCTACATCTTGGTTGAAAGAAACATTGTTAAATCAAGTTTTTATGTGTGAGTTCCAGCATCACCAGCAGATATGTTTCAACATCTCCAGATTAGAGGAAAATTGAACTAGTAAGCAGGTCCACTGGGTAACTCAGTGTATCCATTTTAACGTTTATATTTATTTTTAATTGGATAGTCCATTGAACTAAAGTTTTACCCTGCAGAAATTTTTAACTAGACTAGTGTTAGCCTCTATGTGCTTTATGTCCTGCTCTTTTTGTAACCATTGTTTTACACAACTGTGCCAAATGTATGTTTTTTTTTTTTTTTACAATCTTCCATTTTGTAGTTGTATGCAAAATGCTGCTGTGAGCATATGTTGACGTAATGTTAATGGAGTTGGGATTTATGTTTAAATTATATAGTCAGCACTTCTTTTGATCTTATGCCATCATTAATCTTGATTGACAAATAGAATTGGTTTGGGCGCTTTTTGGCAGACCTATCCAAGTTGCTTCACCTTTTGAAGCAAGCGTGGCTTTAAAAACACACACATAGACATTTAAGTTTGGGAAGGTGGATGGTGGGATAGGAAAGACTTTCAAAGGTGGTGAAACAAATCACTGTATGTCTTTGTCCCTAGCAAACATTGTCAATCAAAAATGGGAACTCTAATATTTGGGCCAGGCATTTAAACAAAATACAATTGTTGAATGAAAATATTTCTTGGAAAGTCTTTCTTCAAGTGATAAACAGAAGGATTACCTTCATTTGCTTCCAGTACATTGAATTTAGCTACCACATTTTATTTTTCTTTGTGTTCAGATATAACACGGTATACAAATTTTTATGACTGTTCACAGAGAAAAGGTTTTTATCTCAGCAGAGCTGCAGAAAAGGCTAATTAAGTTAGGAAACTCAACTGTGCAAATTTGTTGTAGATTAATAAATGCATTAGGTGTTTGAGATGCCCATTTACTTGTTTAGCCAATAATGATCTCTGATGGCAAGCATAGTATTGTAAATGACTTGGCAAATGAATGCCTGCTGCATCTTTTGTGCATGTTTCATAGTTCTAGAGTATAATTTTATGTATTCTAAAAAGAAAGGTCTACAGGCCTAGTACATTTTTGACAAGTATAGCAGAGAATAATCAGAAAATGATTGTATTGCCAAACAAAGGAAAGTTTGTAAATAAATGCTTTCTAATTTTTATTTTTATTAAGTGGGTTCTTTCTACTGTATAGGAGAGATTTTTCAAATTCTGGCTGTAAATTTGGGAAATAAATAATCTGGCTACAAGTGGTTAGACAATTTGACCATATGCAGCTCGATTTAATTAATTCCCAAATCTAAATCTGGCCATACACCTATAGATTATCTGCAGATTTTCTATGGTCAGATGGAAAAAGTGCAACAGATTCCTCCATCTATGCTAAACTGTGTGGATGGAGGAATCTCCCACTGAACCAAGCTTCAGTATCTTGCTAGTGGGCCCCGTTGGCTATCTATAGGTGTATGGCCAGCTTAAGAAAGATACCAAAGTGGGCAAGTCTTTCTCAGACATTGAAATGCCACATCAGTTTTGGCCAATTTTGTAATTCACTAGCTTCTGCAATACCACATAGCCAGAAAGATGGTTTCACTGTTTCCTAATTTAGCTCCAATGTTGCACTCCTGCAAATAGGACAAGTAATCAGCAGTAATTTACTGCCATGTTCACATGCCGTAGTGACCAAGGAATCTGCACAACTGAAAAAAATAGGGTTGTCATCTGCTTGCTTTGCTGGCTTACTCAGAGGCATGTGCATCATAACTGTGACATAAATCCTTTGTCAGGTAGATAGGTCATTTGTGTGTATTGACAGTGTATTAAAGGAGAACTATGAGGTGAGTGTTTTTCACTCACCTCATAGTTCTAGCCGACCTGTGACAATGAGACTGTCACAGGTCGGCTCAGTAGATCGGGAGGTGAGCAAACACATAGCGGCGTTCGCTCCCTTCTCGATCCTGTCACGGCTCTCTGCCGTGATAGGAGAGGGGCTGGATTCCCCCCGCTCCGATCCATCAGCGCTGACTGGCGGAACGGACGGGGGAGGGGCGGGTACAGCTGGCTCTGCCTCTAGATAGGCAGAGCCAGCTGTCAGTCACGCAGCCGGGCGGATCACCGCATAATTGTCAGGAGCCGCTTCAGCTGTGGCGTCTCAGTATACCGCGAGCTACAGCTCGCAGTATACTGAGCCTAGGGTGACGGGAGGACACTAGTTTGTGTCCTCCCGTTACCCTAAGGAGAACTATGGGGAAAAGCCTTAACCCCATAATTCTCCTTTAAGCTATTTTCCTGAAAAAAAAAACTGTTTTGGCTGTTCTTACATTTTAATGCATTTTAATGTAACATTTGACATATTTGGAAGATTTGCATAAGCAGTGCCCAGAAAACAATATACATGTTTTTTTTCTTTTTCACTTCATTCAGCAAGCCAAGGAAACTTCTCCTGCAATGTAACAATTCCATTGGAAAATAAACAGCTTGTTTCCCTAGTAAATTAACCCCATAGTGTGGATCAAGGCATGGCAAGTCAGTAATGGTGACCGATCAATTGCAGGGAGCCCACAGGCAATACTAGTGCTTAGTTATTTATGCTCTACCTGTTTAATTTTTAGGCACAGCTTACAGAGTTCCATTCCTCCTCAGTTCTACTTTGATCATTCTACCCCATATGCTGTAAAGCTGTTGTTCAATCCCACTATATCTTTGTGAGACAATCTCTGTATAACTGCAAGAGGATTCTGGTCAAAATGTATGAGCATGGTGTATCTTCCTTCACACTAGGTACATGAAAAGTTCTTACTTTAAAAGCAAGAAAATATAATATGGGAAAATGTACATTATCTTCATTATTGAACATGTATGAATTAGGCCTCTTTTTAC
This sequence comes from Nanorana parkeri, assembly GCF_000935625.1. Classification (NCBI taxonomy): domain Eukaryota; kingdom Metazoa; phylum Chordata; class Amphibia; order Anura; family Dicroglossidae; genus Nanorana; species Nanorana parkeri. Next base: position 154,932 of record NW_017307001.1, read on the forward strand.
ACAAGCAGTCCAATTGGGTCCACCTGTCAGTTTTTGCAGGCGGACCCGATCCGATGCCCAATGTAAGTTTATCGGCAGCTGTGTGTAAATGGACGGGCATCTGTTTGCCCTCGGTTACCCCCAACTCCGTGCAGGTCCAGAAAAAGAAACGGATCAGAGATCCGTTTCACTGGTAATTGTGCCTAATCGGGGGACACATGTCCGTTTACATTCGATTCCCCGTAGACAGTCATGGGGTCCAGTAAATGCAGTTTTGCAATGGAGGAAAAAAATGCTGTGATCAGGAGAGGATGCCTGCACGGATCCTCTCCTGATCAGCCTGTGTGAAAGGGCCTAAAGGCAGAGCAATATGCTTTTTACTAAGGGAAGTTGCATTTTTCAATAGAACAGTAAATGAAGAACCTCTAAAAAGCCCTACTGTTTTACATGAATGTACCTTTCATCTACAGTCATTACAGGCTTCTTACTTAAATGGTACCTGCATATTTTTTAGCACAGGTTAACAAAAACAACTTGAATCACAAAGTCTACTTAGAAGGAGTTAACTAATACCACTGAATGTGCTAGATGAAACGCAATGACATAAAAATAACACAACCTGGGAAAGCTGGTATAATAACATCTTGGAAAGGAAAGTGCTTGTTCGGAAGAGTTTAATATGACATTTTGTCAGCACAAATTGTTGGGTAGAGCTACTCGATTTATTGGTGAATAGATGTGTTAAAACAGCAAGCTTTCCAATACATTCCTCTCCTGTCTCAAGGTATATGCCACTGATATTATATCAGATGGGCTTTTTTTTATAGTGTGCTTGAAGATCACTTTTTATCCATGCATTAATAAACCTTCAGTTATTTTAAAGTAAACCTGTAATCAGTTTTCACGCAGCAAGTAAACAAGCAGCACAGCTGTTCTAAAGGCATCTTACAGTGTTACATCTTACTTTTACAATGCCTGTCTACCTCCTTAATACTGGAGACCCCCATATATTGTGTGAAAATACCAACTTTCACAAAGTCATTACTTCCAAAGGGCAAGGCACCTACCTGTCTCCATATGACATTATTTAAGCATCATGTAACTAGATAAGGATATCCAACAAATATCAAATTAATTGTGTTTGGAAGCTCAAAGTATTACTAACAGAGAGATGCATATATAATTCCTGGCCCAAAAAAAGTTACCACCTGGATTTAGCTTAGCAAATAGGTAAGTGCCTTCCATTGGATGATTACTGAAGTGATTCATATGTTTCATAACTGTTGTGCCCAAAAAGGATGTCAGCTGCCTACCTGAATATACTGAATGACCAGGTTTTTCCATCAATGGATATTTTCTTCCCTGATGGCACAGGTATACTCCAAGATGACAATGCCAGGATTCATCACGCTCAAATTGTGAAAGAGTGGTTCAGGGAACAGGATACATCACTTTCACACATGGGTTGGCCACAGAGTCCAGACCTTAACCCCACTGAGAATCTTTGGGATGTACTGGAGAAGACTTTAGGCAGTGGTCTGACTCTCCCATCTTCACTACAAGATCTTGGTGAAAATGCAAATTGGTAATTTTCTGGGCAGGAAATAAATGTTGTGACATTGCATAAGCTTATAGAAAAAATGCCACAACAAATGTATGCCGTAATCAAATGTAAAGGCGGACAAAATATTAGAGTATGTGACTTTTTTTGGCCAGGCAGTGTATTACATTTGCTTTATTTTTAAAGAGTTCAGTGTTTAGTTTGGGAACTCTTCCACACCTGGGATTTTCCCTTGGGATCATGGACCATTAGCAACTATGGTGTTGGTAAACAGGGCCATCATGTCATCAAAAGCAACAGTAATTGTTTTTTTCTTTAGATTTTTGTATTTCATAGTTGTCTGCATTATGTTGAACTGTATTAGACAACACATTGTGACACTTACATTCCATTTCATTGTTCAGCAATTGTACTTTTATGATGATAATAAGAAAAGGGACAATACCGGCGCATTAAATATGAGCATATTGTTATCAACATGCCTAGAGTCTGTTGGCTTCCTTTCCTACATTGTGCAGATTTCCATATCATTCCTTGTAGCGACAATAGGAAGTGTCTATGAATATAAAAGGGTGACTCTTCCCAGAAACTGTCAGGAAGTGTATGTGACCAGAGAAGTGCTGCGTCTCTCTAACAGGTTCTACCTTTGTTGCATGAGGAGATTTCATTCCCAATCGTTTAGCTATTCTGCTCACAAAATTAACAAAAGACATGATTCCCTTGGCTACTGTTCACTTGTATGTCTCCGAGACTCCCGGTCTTACTTCTTTTTATTCAACTAGTGTTTGGACACACAATCATTAAAGTGATAAGTTTTACATTTACACCTCATTAATTCTGCTTGATTCAAAACAGGAGTGCTGCATGTGTTTGAATTACAGAGTCTATAACCAAGTCTGAAACCTTCTGCCCAGAATTTATGGCATCAATCCAATTAGAGAACCCCAAGGGGCCTATACATCAACAAGAAGATGCTAAAGCTTTGTGCTCTAAAGAGGAAATGGTACAATATCACAATGTAACACATATACTATTGGTAAAACCAGGCAGACACTAATACTCTAAGACAGCTGTTAGAGTTCTTTAGACTAGCACATTGAATATTAAGAAACAATAGCCATCTGAGCCAGGTGTATATCACAGCTGCTTGGCACTGAAGTGGTTATCCTTTTCTAAATGATTTAATAGTAGTCTTACCAACAAACAAAACCATCCCAAGAGTTATTTCAGTCATATTACTTTACATTGCATTACCCAAGCTACCTTCCTCCCCATTGTGCATGTCTCAGACTGCAGTTGTTTGCTTTGAGAAAAGGTGGTGCCGAAATCAGTGAACACATTTGGCTTCACTTTCATATGCTTCATATCCACTCAGAAGATGAACAAACTACTGTAAGGATTTAGCAAGTGGGGCAGACAATAAATGTACTCAGCAAATAGGTCATGTCCCGTGAGCAAGTTTAAATGTAAAGTACATTGTGCTGAGGTTTTTTCACCCCTCCTCCTCCATTTCAAACCCAATAAAACACAAAGCTGCCAATGGTAGCAGTATGGACATATTGTTAAAAGGAGTTGTAAAGTGTCAGCATATACCGCCCCATTATAATATCAGCATTGTAATAGAAATACGTACTAGAGTTGTTTTTCATAATGCAATAAAAGCTTACTTAAAAAAATCCATTGTATGTAGTGAATGCTGCATTCCGTCTGCCCATAACTTTCAACAACTTTCTGGATTCCCAGGGTGCTTTGCATCTCTTTCCCTGCTGCTTGATGTGATGCAATTTTTATTTCTCAAGACTGCATATCCCATCATGCATTGCTTCTAGCAAGCCATGGTGGTGCTACATTGTTAAGACATTGAGCTGGAGTTCAGACGGAAAGCTCTGTAAGAGTTGAGACACAATGAAGTGCATATTCACAGGGCTGAGCAAAATGTTGTCAGTGCATTGAGGAAGTTTGTTTTTAGTGTTTGTCCCTAAATCGTTACCCTTTAATTCTTTTGCCTTAGCAAACTTGGTCAAGCATTCAAATATAATCTAGAGCAGGGGTGCCTATAAGCTCGATCGCGATCTACCAGTCGATTGCAAAGCTAATTCTGGTGGATCGCGATCAGAACTTATAGTTGGCTGCTCCGTTTATCTTGGAGCTCAACTGCTGCTGGTCAGGTGCAGTTCTCAGACATGACCAGCAGGTGGCGCTCTATCCCGGCCAAGCTCCTGACACTGTAAGCCGTGGTTTACAGAGTACAGCATGCAGCGCTCTACTCTGAGGAAGTCTGATAGCCGGGCCCTGGGGCCACACACATCTGACACAGTCACGGGCCGGGTGAGTGATGTTCTGTCTCAGAGGGAGGGGACATTGTGTAATGCAGGATATATATATATATATACATATATATATA